>NW_027469923.1:0-53169 GCF_051020765.1 Lasioglossum baleicum | reverse complement strand
ATCGACAGTCGTGACACACTGGCACCGAAGGTTCGTATAGAGACAATCATATACAATAACAATAAGTTTAACAGAATAATGTTAAATCCTGTTACTTGGAAATACAATTTCTTAAAATTAAAATTGAAATTTATAAAAAGAAATCGAAAATAGCACAATAGTAAATTATAGTGTGCATAAATAATCAGGTTTGAATAAATTAACGAAGACCATCGAGTAGTGCCGCCCCGATCTACAGAAAGCAACAGCAGGACCACTCCAGCCGTCTCGCGAATGGTATCGTACGTGCGAATAGAGGCAATCATTTAAAATTACATTATATTTAACAACATAATATCATAAACGTACACTCACATAATACCAATGACACTCCTACACAGAAATACAATTTTTTAAACTCGAAATTGAAAATTATGTAAAAAAAAATTGAAAATATCAAAACAGTAAGTTACAGTACGTTGAAATAAATTGAAATCTGCGAAATATTGCAAACGCTACAACATGGGGTCTAATGAAATTAGCCAAGATTATATAGCAGCGTCGTTCCTATCATTTAAACACAACTGCAGCATAATTCCAGCTGTGTCGTGTAGGAAGTGTAGGTGCGTATAGACAGACAGCCTTATAAAATTGCAATATGTATAATGAAATATTGGCATAAACGTACACTCAACTATTTTCAGATACAATTTTACTAAGAAATACAATTTTTGAAATTGTCAACTGGAATTATGTATGAAATCGAAAATACCAAAACGGTAAATAACGATATGTAGTATTAAACAAAAAAGCGAACAAAATGCATACGTTTGGAAACCACGATTAATGAAATTAACGAGAACCAGCCAGTATTGTCTCTCCGATCTGGTGAACACGACGGCAAGTCCACTATTGTCATGTCGCAGCGGATGCGTAAGTATGCATACAGACAATCATACGAAGCAACAATAAGATTAGCAAAATATTGCCATAAACGTACACTCATATAGTTCCCAAGACACATTTGCTGAGAAATACAATTTTTGATATTAACAATTGGATATTTTGAGGAAAATCGGACATATCATACGAGTATATTGCAGTATGTAGAAATAAATAGAAAACTGTGAAATAATGCGCACGGTACAATCTTATTGTTAAAGTAATTAACAATGACCATACAATATGCCGCTCTGATCAACAGCACGCAACTACAATACCACTTCTGCAATGTCGGTCTGGAAGCGTACGTCCTCATACAGCCTCATATGATGTATCAATGAGGGTAACGAAAAAATATCGTAAACGTAAACTCTACAAATTCATCAAATAAGAAATGAAAATTTTGAATAAAATCGAAAATATTATAACATTAAATTACAGTATGTGTTAATAAATGGGAGAATTGGGGAAAAAATGCATACGGTACAAATGCAGGGTTAAAGAAATTAACGTAGACCATAGAGTAGTATCCCCCCGATCTCCCGAGCGCAACCACAAGCCCCGACCAGTCGTGTATCTCCGACAGCGTAGGTACTTATACAGACAATCATATCATATAAGAATATTTTTAACAAGATAATGTCATGAACGCGTGCGCTCAACTAATTTCAAAGGCACTTTTACTATGAAATACAATTTTTTTAGATAAACATTGAAATTTTCGAAGAGGAACGAAAACATATAACAGTAAATTACAGTATCCCTAAATA
This sequence comes from Lasioglossum baleicum, assembly GCF_051020765.1. Lineage (NCBI taxonomy): Eukaryota > Metazoa > Arthropoda > Insecta > Hymenoptera > Halictidae > Lasioglossum > Lasioglossum baleicum. Next base: position 51,478 of record NW_027469923.1, on the reverse strand, counting down.
AATAGAAAACTGGAACAGAATGCGTACGATAGAAAATCAAGGATAAGGAATTGACTGAAACCATACAGTAATGCTGCTTCGATTTGCGTGTATGACAACAATACCTCGATAGTCGTCTTGCTCCGGCTGGGTTGATACGTATACTGACAATATTATAATATGACGAAAAGCTTAACATAATACTGGAATAAACGTAAGTTCAAATAATTCAAAATGAAACTTCTACAAAGAAATACAATTTTATAAAATAAAAAAATAGAATTATGTAATATATCGAAAATATCAAAATATTAAATTACAGTATGTATAAATAAATGGAAATACTGATGCATACGGTACAATATCAAGGCAATAGTAATTTCCGACGACCATCAAGTAATGTCGTTCCCAACTACCGATCGCAACCACAAGACGACTCCAGTCGTTTCGTGGCAGCAGCGAAGGTACATGTGGAGACAATCATATAATATAACAAGTAATATAACAGAATATTGTCACAAAAGTATGCTCAATTAATTCCAAAGGCACTGTTCATGTACGATTCAATTTCTGAAATCAAAAACTTGAAATTTTGAAAAAAATTGGATAAATCGTAACAGTATATTACAGTTGGTGTTCAGATAAAGAAATTAGACTCCATTTCAGTGACGGGCACCTTAACTTCATGTGTGCATTAGATGGACGAACGTCAAACCTTTCGCGAACGTTACCACCTTCTTTTAGAAACGAACGGAGAAGTCAATAGCTTCACCAATCATGTGATTCGGGGAGGCATGCCAGGTATTCCTGAAGTAAATCCACTGAAGAGTATGGTAAATAGACAGCTTAGTTCACGGTTCGAATATCAAAAGCAGGCCGTCAAGCCGATGTAGAGCATTGCCTATAGGTGTAGTGTCAAAGTTATTACAGAATACCTTACCCGCCGAAAATCAACCCCGCCGCATCGAAAGTATAACATCGAGTTCTCAAGAACATATTTGATTGCAGTTTAGTGACGGGCACATTAATGTCATGTATGAGTTTATAGATAGCGGGTCAAACCGTTCCAGAATGTTACCACCTTGATAGAGAATCGCACAACTAAGTCAATAGCTTCACCTATCCCGTTAATCCGATTGTCAAACCTGGTATTCCGGCAGTAAATGCACTGTGCAGCATTGGCTATAGTCACCATAGTGAACGGTTTTAATATTAAAGTCGAGCGTCAATCCGTTTGAGAAAGCTAGCAAACGATATAAAGTAAAACGTTTTTCTGAAGGCCTTACTCTCCGAAAGCATAACCCGCTGCATCTGAAGTATAACGACGTTCTCAGAGACTGAAAATAGTATTCACTTTAGGGACGTCACCTTAATTTCATTTATGAATTAGGAGATCGAAGGTTAAACAATTCGCAAATGTTACCACCTTCTGTGGGACACGAACGGCCAAGACTATAGCTTCGCCTATCCTGTGATTCCAAGAGTCAAATGAGGTATTCCTGGAGTTAATCCGCCGAATAGTATTGGCAATAGGCACATCAATTCCCGGCGTGAGCATTAAAATAGGAAGTTATATCGCTGGAGAACTATACGTATTGGTATAGAGTCAAACTCTTTACAGAAAGCCTTACCATCGATGCAGCTATCCGACCATATCGAGTGTATAACTTCGTGTTCAGAGAAACTCATTTCTATACTTTTTCGAGATGGGCACCATGGTTACAAGTATGATATTCGAAATCGAAGATCAAACCGAACCAGAACGTTGCCACGTTCTTTGAGACACTCACAGCTATGTCATTACCACCAACTATCCTGTTACTTCTCCAGTTACACCAGGTACTCGGTAGTAAATGTGCAGAGCAGTATTGGCAATATGTACTATATTTCGCGGTATGAATATTAAGGCGGAACGTCCAAATGTTGTAGAAGGTTACCAATTGCTATAAAAGCAAACGTCGTACTGATGACCTCCTCCACCGAAACCCTAATCCGCTGTATCGGGAGTATTACATTGTATTATGAGGACGAAATTAATTTTCACTTTAGTGACGGACACCATAATTCCATATGTGAATTATAAGATCCAGTATCAAATCGTTCGAGATAGTTGACACCATCTTTGGGCGTGGAAAGGCTAATTCAATTGTTTCAGCTGTCCTGTGATTCCGAGAGTCAAATCAGGTATTTCCGGTGCCAATGGGCTAAACAGTATTGATAATTCACGGTACGGATATTAATCTACGAATCTAAACCGTTGCAGAACGTTACGTATTGCAATAGAGCCAAATTTTAACCGAAGGCCTTACCTTCCGAGAACCCATCCCGCTGTAGAGATTGGCTTGCGTAATCTTCACCGGAACTAATTAGTTGACATTTGGCATAGGGGCAACCTATTTTCAAGTATGAATAGGACGATCGATGGTCAAACCGAGCGAGAATATTACCTCCTTCCTCGAGTGTCCAATCGCTACATTAATAGATACAACTATCCTGTGATTCCAAGGCTCTGACCACTAATTCCTGGAGAGAGTCCACACAGCAGTATTACCAATGAACACGTTAATGTGGAGTGTACGAATATTAATGTGGAGTGTCAAATGTTTGTCGAATATTACCTATTGGTATAGCTTCAAACTTTTTGCCGAAGAACATACCCTCCGATATCCTAAGCTGCTCTATCGATAGCCTAAATTCGTGATCAAGGAAACAACCTGTTATTCCTTTTTATGACGGCCAGATTCATTTCATGTATGAATAAGTAGATCGATAGGCATACTATTCCAGATCGAAACTACTTTATGTGAGATTCGTACAGCTAAGTCATTAGCATCACCTATCTTGTGATTCCGAGATTCGAACCGGGTATTCCGGGAGAGAATCCGCTGTTCAGTATAGGCAACGGATACTTTAATCTATCTTATGAATATTGCAGTAGGGAGTCAAACCGATGGAGAACATTACTAATTGGTATAAAGTCCATCTTTTTACAGAATACTTTACCTTCCAAGAACATATCGCGCAGTATAGAGTGTCATGGTTAGTGCTCATGGAAACAGATTTGTAGACATTTTAGCCGACGGGACCTTATTTTCATGTATCTAGGGAAAAATCGAATGTCACACCGCTCGAGAGCGGTCCCATCTTCTTTGCGAGTCGAACGGCTAAGTTAATAGCTTCATTTATCCTGTTATTCCGATAGGCAAACCAGGTATGCCACGAGTCAATCCGCAGTACACTATATGTAATGGGTACCTTATTTCACGGTTTGAATCTTAAATTAGAGCGTGAAACCGTTATGTAACATTACAAATTGGTATAAAGTGAAACCTTTTACCGAAGACCTTACCCTCTGAAAACCTATCACGCTATATCGATAGTAAACACCACGTTCTTGGAAGTAAATTTGTCTCCATTTCGATGACGGGTATATTTATTCCGTGTATTAAGGAGTCTGCTGCCAATACTGTACAGGGGATTTAGTCCCGGGATACCTGGTATGACTCTCGGAATACCAGGATAGGTGGTGCTATTGACGTAGCGGTTTGTCTGTCGCACAGAGTGGCAACGTTCTGGAACCGTTCGACAGTTGATCATCTAATTCAAACATGAATTTAAGGTGCCGTCACTAAATTGTATACGAATGTGTTTCCCTAAACACGAAGTAATGCTCTCGATATGGCGGGTCACCTTCTCGGGCGGTAATGCTTTCCGTAAAGTGTTTGACTTTGAAGGAATTGGTTATGATCTCCGGCGGTTTGTTGCTCTACTTTAACATTCAATCCGCGAATTAAGGTATTTTTTACCAATACTGTACAGCGCATTTTAACTCGCGGAATATCTGGTTTGACTTTCGGAATCACAGGATAGGTGGAGTTATTGATCTACCTATGCCACTCTCAAAGAAGGTGGTTACGTTCCCGAACGGAATGATTCTCGGTTGTACTACTTATCCATGAAACTACTGTGCCCATCTGCTAAAATGTCTACTAATTTGGTTGCGTGAACACTAAGCAGGACACTCCATTCACAGGAATAGGATCACGGAATGCAAGGTATTCGGTAAAAAGTATGACATTATACTAATTAATTACGCTCTGCGACGGTTTGATTCTGTACTGTAATATTGAAACCGTGAATTAAGGTGTCTGCTGCCAAAACTCTTCAGCGGACTCACTCCCGGAATACCGGTTTGAATCTCCCAATCACAGGATAGGTGAAGCTATTGACTCATCCGTTCATATCATAGAGAAGGGATAACGTTCTCGAACGGTTTGACACTCGATCTTCTAATTCATACGTGAAGATAAGGAGCCCCACACTAAAATGTATACCAATGTATATATCTAAAGCCGAAGTTAATCCTTCGATACGGCGGATTCGGTTCTCGTAAGATAAGGCCACCCGTAAGAATAATTGCTAGGTTCAAATTGTTACCGATTTATAACGATTTGAGACTGCCGCTTGAAATTCATACCGTGAATTAATGAGTCTAATGCCAACACTGTTCTGCTAATTTAAGCCCGGAATACCTGGTTTGACTTTCGAATTCACAGGATAGGCGAAGTAATTGACTTGGCACTGGAATTCTCTAAGATGGAGGTAACATTCTGGAACGGTTTTATCCTCGAACTTCTAATTCATATATGAAATTCATGTACCCGTCACAAAAATGAAAACAATCTCGTCACTCTGAACACCGTGTTATACTCTCGATACAGCAGGTCAGGTCCTCGAATGGTAAGGTATTCTGTGAAAGGAATGGCTTCATACGAATAGGTGTCGTTCTTGATCGGCTTGACGCATTACGTTAATATTCAAACCGTGAATTAAGGTGCTTATTGCCAATACTGTTCAGCGCATTCACTCCCGGAGTACCTGGTTTCACTCTCGGAGTCACAAGGGCAGGTGAAATGAAATTAAGGTGCCCATCACTTAAATTTAAAATAATTTCTTTCTCTGAACACGAAGTTATACTCTCGATCGAGCGGGTGAGTTTCGCGGAAGGTAAAGCCTTCGGGAAAAAGTTTGAATGTATATAAATAGGTAACGATGTACAAAAGTATGACGGTCTGCTTTAATATTCATACCGTATATTAATTTGTCTATTGCCATCGCTGTTCAGCAGATTTCCTCCTGGAATACCTGGTTGGACTATCGGAAACACAGGACAGGTGAAGCTATTAATGTAGCCGTTTGTCTCTTACAGAAGGAGGTAACGTTCTCAAGCGGATAGACCCTCGATTTTCTCATTCATACACGCAATTAAGGTGCCTGTAACTGAAATATGTACTAATTTGTATCTCTGAACTAGTAGTTATGCTATCGATACAGCGGGTTCGGTTCGCGAAAAATAAATGCCCTCGGTGGAAAGCTTCACTCTCTACGTATTGGTACTACGGTTTGATTCTGTACATTGCCAATACTATTGCGAATACTGTTTAGCGGATTTACTCCCGGAATACTTGATTTGACACTCTAGATCACAGGATGGGTGAAGAAATTGCCATAGCCGTTTGAATCTCAAAGATGGTGGTAGCGCTCTCGGACGATATGACTCTCGAGTTTTCTATTCATGCATGCAATTATGGTGCTCGACGCTAAAATGGATACGAGTTAGTATCTCAGAACACGGTGTAATACTCCCGATGCAGCGAGTTAGTTCTTCGGGGAGAAAGGCATTCTGTAATAAGTTTGACCCTACACCTATAGGTAATGGCTCTGCAAGGGCTTGTCGGCCTGCTTTTAATATTCGAACGATGAACTAAGCTGTCTGTTTACCATACTGTTTAGTGGATTTACTACCGGAATACCTGGCTTGCCTCCCCGAATCACAGGATAGGTGAAGCTTTTGACTTTTCTGTTCGTCTCAAGAATAAGGTGGTAACGTTCTCAAAAGGATTGACGATCGGCCTTCTAATACACATATGAAGTTCAGGTGCCCGTCACTGAAATGGAGACTCATTTCTATATCTGATCACGAACTGTAATATACTGTTATGATGTTTACGATTTTTTTCAAAATTTCAAGTTTTTAATTTCAGAAATTGATTCGTTCATTTAAAGTGCCTTTGGAATTAGCTGAGCATAGGTTTGTGACAATATTTTGTTATATTACCTGTTATATTATATGATTGTCTCCATATGTACCTTCGCTGCCGGCACGATACCACTGGAGTCGTCTTGTGGTTGCGTTCGGTAGATGGGATCGACAGTACTTGGTGGTCGTCGGATATTACTATTACCTTGATATTGTACCGTATGCATTTTTTCCCAGTTTTCCGTTTATTTATACGTACTGTAATTAACAGTTTTGATATTTCCCATTTTTTTTTTTCAAAACTTCAACCTTTTTGTATTTATAATTGCATTTTTTAGAACAAGTGCCATAGAATTAGTAGAGTGAACGATTATGACAATATTTTGTTAAATTCATGGTTATTTTATAGTATTGTCTCTATATGTACCTACGTTGCCGGAATAACGCGCCTGGGCTGGCCTTGCAGTTTCGTATGGCCTATCGGGTCGACATTACTGCATTATCATCGTTAATTTCATTAACCGTGATATTGTACCGCATACAATTTACCCTGCCATCCATTTAATTATGCATACTTTGATTTACTGTATGATATTTTCGATTTTTACCAAAATTTTCAATTTTTGTGTAAAAAATTGTATTGATTAGCAGAAGTGTCTACGGAATTATTTGTGTGCACATTTATGACAATATTTTGTTAAGTTCTTTGTAATTTTGAATGAATGATGGTATACGTTCCTACGCTGCCAGAGAGACACGACTGGCGAAGTCTTGTAATTTCGTGCGACAGATCGGTGTGGAGAACTGGATGATCTTTGTTAATTTCCTTATCCTTAATATCGTACCGTATGCATTCTCACGCAGCTTTCTTTTTATTTTAACGTGCTGTTATTTACAGTTATGATATATTCGATGCTTTTATAGAATTTCGTAATATTTGTTTAAATTATTTTATTTCTTAATAATAGTGCCTTTGGAATTAGTTGTGTGTACGTCTATGACCATATCTTGTATAATTTGTTCCTAAATTGTATGAATGTTTCTATATATACCTACGCTGCCGGAGAGACAGAACTGGATTCGTCTTGTTGTTGCGTTCGCTAAGTCGAAGCGACAACTGCTGTATGGCCTACTTTAATTTCTTTAACCTTGATATAGTACCGTGTGCATTCCTTCGCATTCTTCCATTTATTTAGAAATACTGTAATTTACTGTCTTAATATTTACGAATTTTTTCCAAAAATCCCAATTTTTAATATCAATCATTGGACACTTTATCATACGTGTCTTCGGAATTAGTTGAGTGTACGACTATGACATCAGTTTTCTGTATTTGTTGGTATTTTAAACGATTGTGCGTGTACGTACCTACGCATCCGGAGCGACACGGGTAGAGTTCTCTTGCAGTTGCGTTCGGAATATCGGAGCGATTGTGCTGTATGGTCTCTAATAATTTCATTGACCTTGATATTGTACCGTGTGCATTATTTCTCTGTATTCTGTTTATGTTTACATACTGTAATTTACTGTTATGATATCTCCAATTCTTTTCAAAATTTTCTATTTCTGGTATAAAAAACTGTACTTATCAGTGAAAGTATCATTGGAATTAGTTGTGTGGGCGTTTAGGCCAATATCATGACGAAACTTATTTCTATTTTACATAATTGTCCTTATACGAATATACGCTTCCGGGGCGACACGCCTCTTATGGCCTCGGTGATGCTTTCGACATATCGGACCGACACTGCGGTATTATCTTCGTTCATTTCTCTAACCTCGATATTGTGCCGAATGCATTCTTTCGATATTCAATATTTATTACTACATTCGGTGATCTACTGTTATGATATTTCTGATTTTATTCAAACTCTCCAATTTTTCATCTAAGAAATTGTATTTGTTAGGAGCAGTGAAAACATCATAGCAGTAACATACAGTATGTCCAATAAATAAAAAACTGGGTAAAAATTCTTCCTGTACAATATGAAGCTTAAAAACATTATCGAAGACCATCCAGTAGTCTCGCTCCGTTCTGTCGTACGCAACTACAAGACCTCGCTAGTCGTCTGGCGCAAACAGCATAGGTACATACACAAACAATCATACAAACTAAGAATTACTTGATCAAAATAATGTCATACAGGTACAATGAACTAATTCCAAAGTCACATTTCCTAAGATGTACATTTTTCTATGACAGAGATTAAAAATTTTGAAGAGAAATCGAAATAATCATAACAGTAAATTACAGAATGCACAAATAAATGGCAAACTGAGAAAAAATTCATACGATACAAAATCAAGGTTATAGAAATAATCGAAGACCATCCAGCAGTGCCGCTTCCATCTACGGTACGAAATTACAAGAACTCGTCAGTCGTGTTGCTCCGACAGCGAAGGTACGTATAGAGACAGTCATATAAAATAACAATACGTTTAAAAAATTATCGACATGTACGTACACTCAACTAATTCCAAAGGCAATTTTCATGTACGATACATTTTCTGAAATTAAAAACTTGAAATTTTGAAGAAAATATAAAATATCATAAGAGTATATTACAGTATGTACACATCAGCAGAAAACAGAGAAAGAATACAAGCGGTACAATATCAAGGTCAAAGAAATTAACAAATACCTAACGGCACTGTCGCTCCGATCTTGCGAACGCAAAAACAAAACCAATCCAGCCATGTCGCAACGGACTCGTTGGTAAGCATATAGACAATCATATAATGTAACAACAAGCTTGACAGGAAATGCTCATATATGTAGTACTCAACTATATCCAATGACACGGTTACCAAGAATTACATATCTCTAAACAAAAATTTATAATTATGACAAATCGAACATACCATAGCACTGAATTATAGCATACGAAATTTAATACATGACTATGAAAAAATTAATATTGTACAATATTAAGGTTAAAATTATATGAAAAGAACATACAGCAGTGACGCACCGATCTACTGAACGCTACTACAAGACCGCAGCAGCCGTGCCGCTCCGGAAAAGCAGATACGTATAGAGACAATCGTATAAAATAACCAAGAACTTAACAAAATATTGCCATAAATGTACACACAACTAATTCCAATGACACTTTTACTAAGAATTATAATTTCTAAAAATTAAAATTTATAATTTCGGAGAAAATAGAATATTTCATAACAGCAAACTACAGAACGTATATACAAATGGATAACGTGAGAAAAAATGGATAGGGTTCAAAACCATTGTTACACGAAAAAACGAAGGCCATCCTGTATGCCGCTCCGATCTGCCGTACGCAACTACATAGCCATTACATCTGTGATGTTCCGGAAGCGTAGGTGCCCATTCAGGCATCTGTATAAAATGTCAGTAAGTATAGCAAAATATTATCATAATCGTACACTTAACTAATTCCTAAGATTCGATTAATAAGAAATACAATTTTCTAAAATAAAAATTGGAAATATCAGAAGAAATTAAGGTCATCGTAAGAGTAAATTACGGTACTCCAGTATAAACATGGAATTTCGAAAGAGGGAATACAATACAACATTGTGGTTAAAGGAATTAACGATGACCATACTGTATGCCGCTCCGATCTCCTATACGCAACTACAAGACCACTCCAGCCGTGACGCCTCGGAAGCCTAGATCTGCAAACACACAACCGTATAAAAAATAACAAGCTTAACAAACTACTATCACAAACGTAAACTCAACTACATCCAAAGACACTTTTACTACGAAACATGTAAGTAAATGGAAGACTGGGAAGAAATGCATGCGGTACAGTATCAAGGTTAGATAAGTTACCGAAGGTCATGCAGTAGTGTCGTTCCGATCTACCGAACGCACCTACGAGTCCTCTCCAGTCGTGTCGCACAGGAAGCGTAGGTACCTACAAGAACAATGATATAAAATAACAATAAGATTAGCAGGATAACGTCATAAACGTACTCTCAACTAATCTCAAGGACAATCTTCCGAGGAAATGCAATCCTTTAAACTGAACATTGATAATGACGTAAAAAATAGAAAATATAAAAAGAGTAAATTACAGTATGTATAAGTAAGTAGAAAACTGGAAAAAGAAGCGTGCGGTAAAATATCAGGCATGGAGAAATTAACGATGACCATGCAGTAGAGTGGCCCATACCAGCCGTTCGTAGCTACAAACAAGACCTCGCCAGTCGTGTCGAAGGATAAAGTCGAAGGATAAAGGAATTGATGGAGACCATCCTGTAGTGTCGCCCGACCTGCCGTACGCAAATACAAGACAGCGCCAGTGGTATCGCTCCGACATCGTAGGAACGTATACAGACTATGATATGAAATGAAAATAAGCTTAACACAATAATGTCATAACGTGCTCTCATCTAATTCTGAAGTCACTTTTACTGAAAAAATACAATTCATTAAAATATAAATTGAAAATTCAGATGAAAATCGAAAATATCATATCATTAAATTACAGTGTGTGTAAATAAATGGGAAAATTGGGACAGAATGCACACCGATCAAAATCATCAATAACGAAATCTACCATGGCAATCCAGTACACCGCTCCGATCTGACGTACGCAACTACAAGACCGCTGTGGCGCTCCGGAATCGTAGGTCCGTATACAGACTACCATATAACAATAAAATAACAATAAGTTTAACAATGATGTAATGATCGTGCACTGAACCATTTCCACAGATACTTGTCTTCAGAAAAAAAAATTTTCAACTAACAATTGACAGCTTCGAACAAAATTGTAATTACCATAACAGTAAATTACAGTATTAGTATATAAATATAAAAATGAGAAAGAATTGCTTGCAGTTCAAAATCATGTCTTAAGAAATTTAAGGTGACCATACAGTACTGTTGCTCGATCTGCCACTCTATCATTCACTGTGCGTTGTAGAACTTTACCCACTCGTATACAGTCTAACTTCTTACCATAAGCCATTCCATTCGAGAAGCTAACCCGCTATATTGAGGGTATAACTTCGTGTTCCGAGAAGCAAATTAGCATACATTTCAGTGACGGGCGCATTAACTTCATGCATGAATTAGAAGATTGATGGTCATTCCGTTTGAGATCGTTGCCACCATCTTTGAGTGTCGAACTGCGAAGTCGATTGCATCACATATCCTGCGATTCAGATAGCCAAATCAGTTATTCCGGAAGTGAATCCGCTGTTCACTATTGGCAATGCACATCTTAATTCACGGTTTGAATATTACAGTAGGACGTGAACCGTTTGAGCATATTACCTATTGCTGTAAAGTCTATCTTTTAACCGAAGACCTTACCATCCTAGAACCTAAACCGCCGTATCGAGAGTATAACTTCGTGTTCAGTGAAACATATCAGTACACATTTTAGCGGCAGGAACATTAATTTCATGTATGAATTAGAAGGTCGGGAGTCAAACCGTTACCAACTTACTTGAGATCTAACTCGCAGATCTAAGTCAATAGATTGACCGGCCCGGTGATACTCGGAGTCAAACCACGTATTCCGGGCATCAATCCTCTGTACACTATTGGCAATAAGCGAGTCAGTTGATTGTGTCAATATTATAGTCGTGCGTCAAACCGTTTGAGAACGTTTCCAATTGGTATTACGTCAAACCCTTTACTGATGACCTTACCCACTGCAAGCCTAACGCGCTGTATCGAGGGTATGACAAGGTGTTCAGAAGAACAAGCAAGTATACGATTCAGGCCGGAGCACCTTCTTTCATGTATGAATTAGAAGATTCAGTGTCAAACCTTCCGGGAACGCAACCACCTTCCTTGGGTATCGGGCGACGATCTCAATAGCATCCACCCTCCTGTTATTTCTATAGCTAAACCTGGTATCTGGAGTAAATACGATGAACAGTATTGGCATCAGTCACCTTAATTCACTGTATGAATATTAAACCAGAGAGTCAAACCGTCGGCGAACATTACCAAATCTTGTTAAGTTATTCCTTTTTCCGAATACCTTACCTCCCGAGAACCTGACCACGCTGTAGCGAGTGTCTTGATTATTGTTCACGGAAACAAATTATAATACATTTTTTCGGTCGGGCACCACATTTTTGTGTATTAATATCAACAACGAGAGTCAAAGCATGCAAGAACGTTACCATCCTCTTTGTGGATCCCACAGCCAAGTCAATAGCATCATATATTCTGTGATTCGGAAAATCAAACCAGGTATTCCTGGTGTAAATCCGCTGAACAGTATTTGCAATTGGCGTCTTAATTAAAGGTTTGAATATTGAAGCAGATAGTCAAACCGTTGTAGAACGTAACCAGTTGCTACAATGTCAAATGTTTGACCGATGACCGTACCCTCCGAAATATAACGCGCTGTATCGATAGTATAACAATGAGTTCAGTGTTACTAATTGGCGTATGATTTAGCGTCGAGCACATTAATTTCATGTGTGAATTAGAAGCTCGCGTGATAAACAGTTCGAGAACTGTTCTTGTTTGATTGCCTAACGGCCAAGTCAATAGCTTCACCTGTTCTTTGATTCCGAGGGTCAACCAGGTAATCCGGGAGTGAATGAGATTAACAGGATTGGCGTTGGACACCGTGATGCATGGTTTGAACGCTATAGTGCAGCGTCAATAATTTTTAGATCGTTACCAGTTGGTATAAAGTCAAACGCTTTACCGAAGTCCATACCCACCGAAAGATTAACACGCTTTATGGAGAGTATTACTTCTCGTTCAGCGGAAGAAATTAGTAATTATTTTTATGACGGGCACATTAATTTCATTATGAACAAAAAGATCCAGTGTCAAGCCGCTCGAGAACGTTGTCGCCTGCTGTGAGAGACGAACTGCTAAGGGAATAGCTTCACCTATACAGAGATTCGGTGAATCAAACCATGTATTCCGGTAATAAATCAGCTGACCAGTTTTTATAAGAGACACCTTAATTCTCGTGTTGGATACTAAAGTACAGCGTCAAACCGTTTGAAAGCATTGCCAATTGTTATAAAGTCAAATTCCATACAGATGTCCTTGCCTTCGGTGAATCAAACTCGCCGTTCCGAGAGTATATAGTTCGTGTCCAGAAAAAGAAAAGTACCGTAATTTCAGATATGAGTTAGAAGGTCGTGTATCAAACCGTTCTAGAACGTTCCCCACCTACTTTGAGGTCGCACAGACACGAGAATAGCTTCACCTATCCTGCGATTGCTAGAGACAGACAAGGTTTTGCGCGACATATCCTGCAGTATAGTATTGGAATTAGACACGGTATATCAGGCTACCAATGATACGGCACAGTGTCAAACCATTGCAGATCGCTACAAAGTGAACCCTTTTACAGAAGGCCTTACCTTGCAAGAGTCAATCCCGATGTATCTAGATTATAACTTCGCGGACAGATAAGCAAATTAGTATATAGCTTGGTGAAGGCACCCTTAGTTTCATGCACGAATAAGAGGATCGGGTGTCAAACCGATCCAGAACGTTACCAGCTTCCTTGGGAGTAGAACGGCTGTGGCACTAGAATCACCTACATGTGGTATTGAGAGTCAAGCTTGTAACTCCAGGAGTAAGCCGACTGAGCAGTATTCGCAATAGTCACATTAATTCGCGCTAGGAATATTAAAGTAGAGAGACAAACCGTAGAAGATCGTTACAAATTCGTATGAAGTCAAACGTTCTACCGAAAACCTCACCCGCCGAAAAAATAACCCCCCGTATCACAAGTAGAACTTCCTGTTTGGAGAGTCACACTAGCATTCATAATAGTGACGGCATCTTAATTTCATGTATGAATTAGAAGATCGAGGGACAAACCGCTCGAGAACGTTGCCACCTTCTGTGAGAGGCGAACGGTAAGTCAAAAACTTCAGCCATCCTGCGAATGAAATTAGTATTCATTTCAACGACGTTCCCCTTAACGTCATGTACGTATTAGAAGAACGATGGTCTACCCACTCTAGATCGTTACCACCATTTGTCCCAGACAAACGGCTAAGCCAATAGCTTCTCCGGTACTGTGATTCCAAAAGTTACATCAGATGTTCCGGAAGTGTATGCGCTGTACAGTTTTAGCCGTAGACACCTTAGTTCTCAGTTTGAATATTAAAGTAGATCGTCAGACTGTTTGTGGGCGTTACCAATTGGTATAAAGTCAAACGTTTACTGAAGACATTACCCTCCGAAGATCAAGTTCGCAGTATCGAGAATATAACTTGGTGTTCGGATTGACGAATTTGTATACGTCTTAGTGACGGGCACCTTAATTTCCCTCATGTACTAGAAGATCGGGCGCCAAACAGTTCGAGAACGATACCAACCGCTTTGAGATTCTAACTGTTAAGAAAATAGCTCGCCTATCCTGCAAATCCGAGAGTCATATAAGGTACTCCGGGATTCAATTCACTCAGCAGTATTTGCCATTGCAACCTTAATCCACAGTTTGAGTATTAAAGAAAATTGTGGAACCATTTGATAGCGTTTCTAATTGCTATAAAGTCAATCGTTTTATCGAACACCTTACACCTCTGAAAAACTAGCCCACTGTATCGAGAGTACAACCTCATGGTCTGGGAAAGAAATTAGGATTCATTTCAGTGGCGGGCGTCTTACTTCATGTATAAACTACAAGCTTGAGGGTCAATCCGCTGGAGAACGTTGCCACGTTCTGTGAAAGACGAAAGGCGTAGAGTGAAGCTTCTCCAATGCTGAGATACCTGGAGTGAAAGAAACTTATTCCGGGAGTAAATCAGCTGACCAATATTGACAGGAGACACCTGGATCACGGTTTGAATGCTAAAATAGAGCGTCACACAGCTTGGGCACGTAACCAATTGCTATAAAGTCAAACATTTTACCGAAGGTGCGTCCTTCCGCGAGCATTATCCGCGTTATCGAGCACATTACATCGTCTTCAGGGAAAGAAGTTAGCATACATTTCAGTTACGGGAACTTTATCTTGATGTATGAATTAGAATATCGAGTGATAAAACCGCTTGAGGACGTTTACCACCTTCTGTGAGAGATGAACTGCTATGTCAATAGTTTCACCAGTCCTCGGATACCGAGTGTCAACCAGGTATTTCGGCTGTAAATGCGATGAACATTGTAGGCAATAGACACCTTAATTCACTGTTTGAATATTAAAGCAGACCGTCAAACCGTTGCAGAAAGTTATCTATTGGTATAGAGACAAATATTTCACCTATGGCCCAACCTTCGGAGACGCTGTCAGGCCGTATCGACAGTATAACTTCATGTTCATGGAAGAATGTAGTAAGCATTTCTGTGACGGGCACCTTAATTGGACTATGAATAAGGAGGTCGTGGTCAAGCCGCTCGAGAACGTTGCCAACTTCTTTGAGAGTCGAACGGCTAGGTCAATAGCTTCACCTATCTTGCGATTACGAGAGTCAATCCCGGTATTCTGGGAGTAAACCTGCTGAATAGTATTGCGAATAGACACCTTTATTCACGGTTTGAATGATATTGTAGCGCGTCAATCCGATTGAGAACGTTACCAATTGATATAAAGTCAGACGATTTACCGTAGTCCTTATCCTCTAAGAAACTAACCAGATGTATAGAAAGTATAATACCGTGTACAAAGAGAGAAATGTTACACATTTTATTGTGGAGTACATTAATTTCATCTATGAATTCGAAGATCGAGGGTCAAATCGTTGGTGACCGTTACTAACTCCTATGAGATTTGTACGGCTCAGTCAGTGGCTTCATATATTCTTTGTTTCCGAGAGTCATGCGTGGTATTTCTGGAGTAAATCCGCTGAACAGTAGTGGCAATAGGCACCTTAATTCGCGGTTTGAATATTAAAGGGGAACGTCCAACCGATGTAGCACGTTACCTATTGCTATAGAGCCAAGAATTGTACCGACAGCCCTACCTTCGGCTAACCCGCCGTTACGAGTTTATAGCATCGTGTCCAGACAAGGAAGCCAGTAATAATTTCAGTGACGTACACCTTAATTTCATTTATGGGTTGGACGATCGAGGGTCAAACCGATCGAGAAAGTTACCACCTTCTTTTGAGAGTGGAACGGGCATGACAAAAGCTAGACCTATGCTGTGATTCCGAGAAACAAAGCAGGTATTCCGGGAGTAAATCCGCTGAAATATAACGGCATTAAAATCGGAACGTCGCCGTATGAATATTAAAGTACCGAGTCACACTGTCGTGTATCGCTATCTATTGGCATAGAGTCTAATTTTCACAGAGGGCCGCACTTTCCAAGAAGCTAACCAGCTTTATCGAGAGTATAACTTCGTGTTCACAGAAACAAATTAGAAAACATTCCAGTGACAGGCACCATAATTTCATGTATAAATACGAAGATCGAAAGTTACACTTTCGGGAACGTAACCACCTACTTTGAAAGTGGCACAGCTACGCCAATAGCTTTACCTATCCTGTCGTACCGAGAGTACCACATGTATCTATCTCAATATTGAGATAGAGCGACAAACCGTTGGATAATGTTACCAATTTGCGTACAGTCAAACGTTTTACCGATGGTTTCACTCCATAGCAATAGACAGCGTTCTACAGCGGTACGACAGTCAGCTATAATGTTCATACCGAGAATTAAGGTGTCTATTGCCAACACAGTACAGGGCACTTACCCCCGGAGTACATGATTTGACTATCGGAATCCCTGGATAAGAGAAGCTATTAACTTGGCCGTTCGACGCTCATGGACTGCAGGTATCGTTCTCGAACTGCATTAACCTCGATCTTCTAATTAGCGTATGAACTTAAGCGTATCGTCTCCAAAATGTAAGCAAATTTGCTTCCCAGTAGACAGAGTTATATTCTCGATGAATCGGGTTTGGTTCACCGTAGGTAAGATATTCGGTATAAGGAATGTCTTTATACAAATTGATAACGTTCTCCGATGGTTTGACTCTCAACCTTAATATTCAAACCGTGGATAAAGATATCCAGTGACAAAACTGTTCAGCGGATTTGCTCCCAGAGTACCTGGATTGACTTTCGGTATCTCAGGATATGGGAATCAATTAACTTAGCCATTCGTCTCTGTCAGAAGGTGCCAACGTCCACGAGCGGTTTGACCACCGATCAATCTAACTCATACATGAAATTACGGTGCTCGTCACTAAAATGTATACTATTTCGTACCTCAGAACACGAAGTTATAGCTTGGATGCAGCTTGTCAGTTTTTCGTAGGATAGGGAATTCTGTAAGAAGTATATTCCTGCACGAATACGTAATGTTGTACATCAGCTCGACGGCCTGTTTTATTACTATTACTACCAGGACCGGTCAAATGACCGTTTTTAAATATTCAATTGGAATTTCTTACATTCAACTTAAGTGAATCGCCTTTAGACTTTACGACCTTTCCTCATATATATATATATATATATATATATATATATATGATACATTTTTCAATATGCACTTATGTTTTTATTGTTTATTTTCTGAGAAATATTTGTAGTCTGTCTCACGTACCATGACCGGTCATTTGACCGGTAGTATAATTTTTGCATCTCTGTAATAGTTTCTCTCTCAGACTCAATGCCAAAACTATAAAGTCGTCACAAACGAAAGGCAATGTAGTTGCGGCACGATTTTATCCGACAAATGCCTTCCAGAAAATGGTTTGCGTCACTTCCAAGTGTTTACAGTTCTCGCTCGACTATCGGGTTAGCGTTGTTTATTTGCTTCATTGATATCCGATATGGTCCAGATCCGCGAATGCTCAGATGCCATCTTCTCGACGACGGCGTAAAATAAATAAACTTATAACTGAAGGAAATGTATAGACGTCTTCTCACGCATTCAAATCAGTATAGTCTTGCGACACGAACAGAGTGCATCGAAACGTGAAAGTCGCAAAGGGCATACTTGGCAGTCTTATATTATTATTTTGATATATTTTATATCGCATTACGTGTTATAAGTGCAATTTTCGATGTAGTGAGCAAGACTAATAATACGTCGCAGTAAGTTTCACATTTCATCTTTTAGTCATTTTTTTATCTACTTTGATTTACATTTTCATATTTTAGTTTTTATTTTCTCCGTTAAATATTTACCCCAAAATATCAAGACGTTTGTGGAGAGCGAATGTATTATTAGAGAGAATAAATGATATCGATGCAGAGTGTTCTGAAGATGATAAGGGAATTCAGGATGTGGAAAATGACAATACGGAAAATTATGATTCATTTGAAACCGACTCGAAGACGGATGAGGACGAAGAGAATATTTCGAATGTACGTAGTCGACGAAAGAGAAGGAGATTTCTAGTTTGATCCGACAGTGAGAATGAGGAAAAGGCAAGCAATATTGCAATGACCGGAACTGTTTGGCAGGAAGTAAAAATAGGGTCTAATCCTGGAAGCGCACCTGGTCATAATATTTTAAGGGAAACATCAGGCCCGACTGGGTAAAATAAATCTAATGTTATGAAAGGCGAAGTTAGGACGGTGTTTTCTGTGATAATTGGTAAGAATATAATCGATCTTATCAGAACGTGCACAGAGGCAAAGGCATTTAGAGTGTTGGGATATAAATGGGAACAGTCTACTGCAAAGTTATATGCATTTTTTGCAATTACGAATGCACGCGGCGCATATGAGGCTATGGATATAGATATATCACTTCTATGGAATAGAGAGTGGGGCCTGCCTTTTTTCTCAAATACTATGAGTAGACATGACTATACGGAGATTAAGAGATTTATTCCATTTGACGTCAGAAACCAACGATACCAACCGTTACAAACTCATAAATTCGATATGATTTCCGAAGTTTGGTACAAGTTTATTCACAGCAGTCAAAACTGTTATAAACCAGGTCTATATATTACTATTGACGAACAATTGTTTCCAACGAAAGCAACGTGTAGATACACTCAATACATGCACAATAAAACGGTAAAATTTGGTCTAAAATTTTAGTTAGTATCCGATGTACGCAGCAAATATCTA
Organism: Lasioglossum baleicum; assembly: GCF_051020765.1. Lineage (NCBI taxonomy): Eukaryota > Metazoa > Arthropoda > Insecta > Hymenoptera > Halictidae > Lasioglossum > Lasioglossum baleicum. The sequence continues at coordinate 32,490 of NW_027469923.1, read as the reverse complement.
ATAATCGGCTTTTCATATATGCGAAAAATGAAAGTAGCGACCCCCTAATTCCTTCTTGGAGAGTTTGTCAATATGATATTAGCAGAACCGTATGTAGGATGTGGAAAAAACATAACCACAGACAACTTTTTTACTAACCAACCTTTAGCAACAAAACTTTTAGCAAAAAATAAAAACTACGATTATTGCGACAATTAGAGCCAATAGAAAAGAGCTACCATGACTGGAAAAACTGAACTACGGCGACATGGCACTTTCCTTAATCAAACTCTGTCGCTGAAATAATTGTATGTTAACAATTTACAAAGCCAAATCTAGAATGAAATATCAAATTTTCAGTTGAATGCACAACTCTGTACAAGTTGAAGAAAATATCACCCGAACACCGGAGACAATTCAGTTGTATATTAGCACTAAATTTGATGTAGATGTGACCGACAAAATGGCCAGAAATTATTCGGTAAAATCTAAATCTTGGATATGTCCTTTGCAAGTATTTTTTAATATCTTGGATTTAGCCGGGTTAAATGCATTGGTGTTATATAAAGAAACTACGGGAGGAGAAATTACAAGACAGGAATTTCTATCCCAATTCGCAGAAGAACTTGCCATCGAATACCAACAAGAGCTCTGCAATGAAAATCAACTATAACCCATCGCAAGTACAAATACAGGTTCCCGTGAACGGAAAACATGTCAGATAACGTATTGTAAAGATAATAAGACGTTCATAATCTGTCTGAAATGAAAAAAGTACGTATGCGGAAAATGTACAGTTGAGAAGCCCATTTGGAAAGATGCAACGAAGAAGAATAAAATGTAGATTATGTGCTCTTAAATAAAAGAAAATATATTTTTATACTGGTAAACTGGCTATTGGTCTGCATTCAATATTGAAAAATATAAGTTGTGAAAGACCGCTCATTTGACCGGCCGCGGTAGGAATAGGAATACGTGAAATGTCGGTAGGAATAGTGTTAATACTCAAACCGTGAACTGAGGTGTTTATTGCCTATACTGTACAGCGCATTTACTCTCGGAAATCTGGTTTGACTCTCGTGATCACAGGATAGGTGAAGCAACTGACTTAACAGTGCGACGCTCAAGGTGGAGCTCATGAAGCGACGCTGACGATCTCGAGAGCATTGAATGTCGATGTTGAAATTTATATACAAGAATGTTGTGTCCGTCAGCTATAATGTGCACTAATCTTTTTCCGCGGACAATATGTGAGGGACACGCTACAGTGTGTTAGGTTCTCGGATGGTAAGGCACTCGGTAAAGTGAATGACTTAATACGAATTGGTAATGTTCGCCATCTGTTTGACTACCTACATTAATGTTCATACCGTGAATTAAGTTGTTAATAACCAATTCACATAAGCGGACTTATTCTCATGTTACCCGATATGATTCTCGGAATAACAGGCGAGGTGAAGCTATTGGCATAGTCGTTCGAACATCAAAGAGGCTGGTAACGCTCTCGAATGGTTTGACCGTCGACCTTCGAACTTATTCAAGAAATTAAGGTGCCCGGAACAAAAATGTTTACTCTTTTGATCCTCTGAACACATTGTTATATTCTCGATACAGCGCGATTATTCTTTCGCATAGTAAGGTCATCAATAATACGTTTGAGTTTATACCAATTGGTAACGCTCTCAAACGGTTTGACGCTCTACTTTAATATTCAAAGCGTGAATTAACGTGCCTATTGCGAATACTGTTTAGCGGATTAACTCCTGGAATACCAGGCTTGACTCTCGGAATCGCAAGCGTAGGTGAAGCTATTGGCAGAGCAATTCGATTCTTCTAGATGGTGTTAACGATCTCGACCGGTTTTGACCCACGATCTTCGAATTCATGCCTGAAATTAAGGTGCCTCTCACTTAAATGTAAAATAATTTCTTTCCCTGAACACGACGTTGTACTCTCAATGGAGCGGGTGACGATGGCGGAAGGAATGGCCTTCGGTTAAACGTCTGACTTTATTGCAATTGGACACGATCTACAATGGTTTGATGGTCTGCGTTAACAATCAAACCATGACTTCAGGTGTCTATTACCAATTCTCTTCTGCTGATGTACCCCCGGGTACCAGATTTGTCTCACGGACTCACGGAATAGGTGAAGCTATTTACCTATTCGATGGACTACTAAAGACGGTGGTATCATTCTGTATCTGACTGACTCTCTATCTACTGAATGCTACATGAAATTATGTCCCCTGTTTAAAAAATTTATACTAACTTGCTTCTCTGAACACGAAGTTACACCAACTTTACCGTCGGTTAGCTTCTCGGAAGCTAAGCCCTTCGGCAAAAATTTGACTCTACACGAATAGGTACCGTTTTGTAGCCGTTCGATACTTTACAATAATATGCAAACCGTGAATTAAGGTGCATATTTCCAATACTGTGCAGCTGGTTCAGTCGCGGACAACCTGGTCTGACTCTTGCAGTCACAGGGTAGGAGCTGTTAACTAAGCCGTTCGGCACATATGGAAGGTGGTAGCGTTCTCGAAAGGATTTACTCATGATTACCTTATTCATACTAGAAACGAAGTTGCTCGTCACTAAAAGGCATACTAATTTGTTGCTCCGAACACGAAATTTTGCTCTCGATCCAGCGGGGCATCTTCTCGGATAGTAAGTTATTCAGTAAGTAGAATGATATTATACCAATTGAAAACGATCTCCGACGGTTTGACGGCCTGCTTTAATATCGAAGCCGTGAACTAAAGTGTCTATTGTGAATACTGTACAGCACATTTGCCCCCGTACTATGATTCTGAAAGTCAAACCAGGTATTCCAGAAGTGAATCCGTTTTACAGTATTGGATTTATACACCATACCTCCGGGTATAAATAAAGTGCAGAGGCAAACTGTTGTAGAACATTACGAATTGGCATAGAGTCAAACTGTTTACCGGCGGCCTTACCTTCCGAGAACCTCTGTAGTGATTGGCTTGTTTAGTCTTCATCGAAAAAAATTAGTAGTCATTTTGGCAAACGGACAACTCAATTTCCTGTATGATTAGGGCGATCGAGAGACACACGGTGCGAGAACGTTGCCACATTCTTCGCGACTCCAATTGCTAAATCAATCGATACACCTGCCCTGTCGTTCCGTAGGTCAAATCAAATATTCCGACCGTGAATCCTCTGTGCAGTATTGGCAATAGGCATCTTCATTCACGCCATGAATATTAAAGTAGAAGGTCAAACCTTCGGAGAATATAGCCAATTGGTATAGAGTCATTCTTATTGCCGAACACATACCCTCCCAAGGATCTAACACGCTGTAGCCAGTGTCATGCTTAGTGCTCACGGAAACAAATGAGTAGACATTATAGCTGAAGCACAGAATACTTTCAAATATGAATTAGAGGATTGAGAGTCAAACCGTTCTAGATCGTTACTACCTTATTTGAGAGTCGAACAGCTTAGTCAGTATCTTTATATGTAGTTGTGATTCCTAGAGTCAAGCCTGGAATTCCTGAAGTAAATCCGCTGAAGAGCATTGACAATAGACACCCTAATTCACAGATTGTTTCAAACAGTAGAGCGGCAAACCGATTGTGAACGATACCAAATGTTATAAAGGCATTCCTTTTACCCAATACTTTATCTTCCGAGAACATAATCACATCTATCGTGGGTATATTGTCGTGTTCAGAGAAACAAATTATTATACATTGTAACAGCGGACACCTTAATTTCATGTATGATACAGTATATCGAGTGGAAAACAGTTCCAGTACGTTACCACTAGCTTTGAGAGTCGCACAGCTATGTCACTGGCTTCACTTACCTCGTGATTCCAAGAGTCGAACCAGGCATTCCAGAAGAAAATTCGCTGATCAGTATTGATACTTGTCACCTTAATTCACGGATTGAATATTAAAGTAGAACGTCAACCCGTTCTTGTTCGTTACATATTGCTATGAGCTCACCCTCTTTATCGAAGGCCTTTCCTTCCGATAAGCTAACACGCTATATCTCGAGTATAGATCCGTGCTCAGAGAAACACATTAGTATACATTTTAGCGATGGGCGCTTTAGTTTCATGAGTTGCTTAGACGACCGAGTGTCCAACCGTTCTAGAACGTACCCATCTTATTTGTGAGTCGCTCAGATCCCCCTATAGCTTCACATTTCCTGCGATTCCTACAGGCAGACCATGTACTCCGTGACCTATCCCGCAGTACAGTATTGGAATTAGACACGCTATTTCACAGTATAAATATTAAGGAACAGATATAGCCGCTGTAGAACGCTTATTGCTATACCATCAATCTTTTTAGCGAAAGCCTTACCCTGCGAAAACCTATCCCACCGTATCGAAAGTATAGCTTGGTGTACAAGGAAGCAATTTATTATATATGTTCGTGACGGCACCCTATGTTTCATGTGTGAAATCGCAGATCGAGCGTCAGACAGTTCGAGAACGTTACCACCTAAATTGAGAATCGAACGGCTATGACAACAGCTTCAACTGTCCTGTGATTCCGAGAGCCAAAGGAGGTTTTCCGCGAGTAAATCAAGTGCTGATCATGGTCATTAAGCACCATTTTTCACGGTGTAAATATCAAGATACACAGACAAACCGTGGTTGCACGTTACGTCTTGCTATAATGTCAAAGGATTTACCGTAGACATTACCCTTCAAGGACATAACCTGCTGCATCGAGAGTATAACTTGGTTATCAGAGATACACATTAGCATATATTTTAGTGGCAGGCACCTTAATTTCATGTATGAATTAGAAGATCGTGTGTCAAACTCTTCGAGATCATTAGTATCTTCTTAGAGATTCGAACGGCTGTGTCAACAGCTTCACCTATCGTGCGATTCCGAGAGTCAAACCAGGTATTTCGGGAATAAGTCCCCTGTATAACATAGGCATTAAACCCCACAATTCAAGTCTTAATTATTAAAGTACAGAGTCAAACCGTTACAGAACGGTACCCGTTAGTATGCAATTCAACATTTGACCGGATAGCTTACCCTCCGGGAGCCTAAACCGACGTAGGTAGTGTCTTCCTTAGTGTTGACGGAAACATATTAGTAGAAATTTTAGCAGGGAGACCCCTTGCTTTCTTGTATGAATAGCAGAATCGAAAGTCAAACCGATCGAGAACGTGACCGCCTTCATTACGATTCGAACGGCAAAATTAATAGCTTCACATATTCTGGGATTTCGAGAGTAAAACCAGGCATTCCAGGAGTAATTCCGCGGAAAAGTATTGGCAATAGACACATTAATTCGCTGTTTGAATACTAATGTCGCGCGTCAGACCTTTTGAGTGCGCTACAAATTGATATATCAGCAAGAAGTTAGTATTCATTTCAGATACGGGAACCGTGACTTCATGTATGAATTAGGAGATCGAGTCTCAAGCATTTCGAAAACGTTACCACCGTTATTGAAAGTAGCACAGCAAAGTCAATAGCTTTGCATATCCTGTGACTCCGCGAGTCAAACCAATTATTCCGGGAGTAAGCCCGCTCAACAATATAGACAACAGATGCCTCAATTCACGGTTTGGATATTAAAACAGAGCGAAAAACCGTTTGAGAACCTTAGAAATTGGTTTCAAGAAATTTTTGTTACCGAAGACCTTGCCTTCCGAGAATCTACGTCCCATTATGGAGAGTATACCTTCACGATCAGAGAAGCAGACTAGTGCACATTTTAGTGACGTCCACCTTAATTCCTGGTATGAATTCGATTGTCAAGGGTCAAACCGTTCGAGAACGTTTCAACCATCATTGGGAATCGAACGGCTAAGTCAATAGCTTCACCCATCTTGTGATTCCTAGAGCCAAACCAGGCATTCCTGGAGTGAATCGGCCGTACATCATTGGTATTAGATACGCTATTCCAGGCTATAGATATTAAGGTTCACAGACAAACCGATGTAGAACATTACGTATTGGTATATAGTCAATCCTGTTACCGACGGCCTTTCGTTCAAAGCACGTATCCCGCCGTATTGAGTGTATAACGTCATGTTTCGTGAAGCAAATAAGAATTCATTCTGTAGACGCGAAACATAATTCCATGTGTGAATAAGATGGTCGCTCGTCAATCCATGCGAAAACGTTATAAGCTTTTTCTAGACTCAAACAGCTAATTCAATAGCATTAGCTATCCTGTGGTTCGGAGAGTCATGTTAGGTATCCCGCAAATCAGTACACTGAACAGTATTAGCAATAGACACGCTAATTCACGTTATATATATTAAATTAGAGTGTCAAACCGTTGGAGAACATTATCAGTTGGTATAATGTCAATCATTCTACCGAATACAGTGCCTTCGGAGAAGATAACCGGCCTTATCGGGAGTAGATCTTCGAGATCAGAGGATCAAATCAGAAAACATCTATGTGACGGGAACCTTAATTTCATTATGAAATAAGAAGGTCGAGGATCAAACCGATCGTGACCGTTTCCACGTTCTATGATATTCGAACAGCTAAGTCAATAGCTTCACTTATCCTGTGATTCAGAAAGTCAAACCAGATATTCCGGTGGTATATCGGCTGAACATTATTGGCAATACACACCCTAATTCACGGTTTGGGTATTAATATCTATCATTAATATCTAATTCATACTTCTCAGTCATGCATGGAATTAAGGTGCTCGTCACTAAATGTATACTAAGTCGTCCCACTGAACATGATCTTACACTCCCGATATAGCGGATTAGTTTATCATAGTGTAAGGTCTTCGAAAGAACGTTTGACTTTATAGCAAATGGTAACCGTCTCAAACGGTGTGACGCTCTATTTTAACCTTGAAACCGTGATATGACCGTGAAATAGGTCATCAATTTCCAACGCTCTTCACCGGATTTACTTCTGGAATACATAGCTTGACTCTCGGAATCACATCCATAGGTGAAGCTGTTGACTCATCCGTTCGACTCGCAAAGAAGGTGGTAACGATCTCGAGCGTACTGACACCTGATCTTCTAATTCATACATGAAATTAAGGTGTCCACCACCAAGGTATTTACTAATTTGCTTCTCTGATCCCGAAGATACACTCTCGATGCAACAGGTTAGGTTCTTGGAGGGTAAGGTCTAAGGTACAGCTTTTGATATTATACCAATAGGTAACGTTCTACAAGGGATAGACTCCGTACCATAATATTCAAACCGTGAGTAAAGGTATCTATCGACGGTACTGTCTAGCGGAATTACTCCTGGAATGCCATATACGACTATCGGAATCACAGGATTGGTGACGCTATTGAATTAGTCGATCCAGTCCCAAAGAAGTTGGGAACAGTCTTGAACGATTTCACACTCGATCTTCTAATTCATATACGAAAATAAGGTGTGCTTCTGCAATACTGTCTACTATCTTGTTTCCGCCAGCACTCAGCAAGACACTTGCTACAGCGGGTTAGGTTCTTGGAGGTAAGGAATCCGGTAGCATCATTGACTTTATACCACCTGGCAATGTTCTACAACGGTTTGATTGCCTACTTAAACTGAACAGCGGATTCAATCCCGGATTTCCTGGTTTGACATCCGGAGTCACAGGATGGATGGTGCTATTGACTTATATGCTCCACTCCTGAATAAGGCTGTAGATATCTCGAAGGGTTTCACCATCGATCTTCTAATTCATACATGAAATGACGGCGCCCGTCACAAATATGATGACTAATATCATTCTCTGAACACGAAGATATACTCTGGAAACGGCGAGTTCGCTTCTCCGAGTGCAAGGCCATCGGTAAATTACTTGACATTATACGAACTAGTAACGTTCTCAAACGGTATGACGCTTTACTGTAACATTCAAACCGAGAAATAACGTGTCCATTGCCAAAACCCTTCAGCGGACGTACCCCCAGAATACCTGGTTTTACTCACGGAATCACAGGATTGGTGAAGTTGTTGAGTTAGCCGTTTCTCTCTCACAGAAGGTGGTAACATTATCGATCTGTTTCACCCTCTATTTTCTAATTCATACATGAAATTATGACGATCGTCACTAAAATTGATACTGATTTGTTCCTCTGATCGCCATGATATGCACTCGATACGGCGCGTTAGGCATTCGGAGTGCAAGGATTTCTGTAAAACGTTTGACTTCATACCAATTGGTGACGCTCTGAAACGGATTGGCGAACTACTTTCATATTCACACTGTGAACAAAGGTGTCGACTGCCTATGATGTACAGCGTATTGACTCCCGAAATGCCTGGTTCAACTATCGGAATCACAGGATAGGTTAAGCTATAGACATAGCCGTTCGAATCTCAAAGAGTGTAGTAACGTTCTGGGACGGTTGGAACCTCGATCTTCTAATTCATGCAGGGAATTAAGATGCCCGTCGCTAAAATGTATACTAATCTACTTCTCCGAACACGAAGTGTTTCTCTCGATACAGCGGGGTAGGTTCATGAAATGTAGGGTATTCGTCATAAATAATGTCTTCATTCGTATTGATAACGTTCGCAATCGGTTTGACTCTTTACATTAAAATTCAATCCGTGAATTACCATCACTGTGCTGCCGATTTACTCCCGGCATACCTCGATAGATTCTCGGAATCACAGGATAGGTGGATCTATTGTGTTATCGGTTCGATTCTCAAAGAGGGAGATAACGTTCCCGAACGGTTTGACCATCGATCTCCTATCTCATTTATCAAGATTAGGAGCTCCTGTGCTGTAATACCTACTGATTTGTTTTCGTGAGCACTAGGCGTGACAATCGCTACACAAGGTTAGGTTCTATGCTTGTAATATGTTCGGTAAATGGAATGGCTCTATATTAATTGGTAATGTTCTGCGACGGATTGACCTTCAACTTTAATATTCATACTGCGAATTAAGGCGACTAATGCCACTACTGCACATAGGATTGTCAAGCGGTATACCATATTTGACTCTCGGAATCAGGGGATAGGTGAAACTGTAAACTTAGCCGTTCTACTCTTAGAGAAGGTGGTAACGCTCTCGAACGGTTTGACACTAGATCTTCCTATTGATACATGAAATTGAGGTGTCCGTCACTAAAATGTATACGAATTTGAACCTCTGAACACGAAGTTATACTCTCAAAACGGCAGGTCTGATTCTCAGTAGGTAAGGCCATCTCTAATGTGTTTGTCTTTATACGAATTGGCAGTGCTCTAAAACGGTTAGTCACTCTTCTTTACCATTCAAACAGTGAATTAAGGTGTCTATTACCAATACGGTTCAGCGACATTACTCCAGCAATACCTGTATTGTCTCTCAGAATCACTGGAAACGTGACGCTATTGACTTAGCCGTTCGACTCTGACAGATGGTAGTAACGTACTCGAAGCGTTTGACCATCGATCTTCTAAGGCATACATGAAGTTAAGGTGCCCGTGACTGAAATGAATACAAATTTCTTGCTCTGAATGTGAAGTTATACTGTCGATGTAACGGGTTAGCTTCTTGGATGGTAAGGCCTTCGGTACAAAGCTTGTCCTTATACAAATTGGAAACGCTCTCAAACGGTTTGATGCTCTACATTGACATAAAATCCGTGAGTTAAGGTGTCTAGTGCCATTACTGTTAAGCCGGCTTTACGCCCGGAATAGCTGGATTGATAGTCGGAATCATAGGATAGGTGATGCCATTAAAAAAGCGATTCGATTCTCAACTAAGGTGAGTGTTCTCGAACGATGTGACATTTGATGCTCTATTTCAGACATGAAGTTAATGTGCCCGCCTCTAAAGTTTATACCAGTACCTACCTTTGGACATGCTGTTATACTGTCGATTGAGGTGGTATGTTTTTCGAAGTGTAAGGCATTCTGTAAGAAGTTTAACCCTACACGAATAGGTAATGTTATGCAACGGCTTGACGGACTGCTTTAATATTCAAACCGTTAATTAAGGTGTCTATTGCCGACACATTTCAGCGGATTTATTCCCGGAATGCCTGATTTGACTATCGGAATCACAAGAAAAGGTGAAGATATTGACGCTGCCGTTCAAGTCTCAAATAGGGTGGTAACGTTCCCAAAAGGCTTGACACCTGATTTTCTCATTCGTGCATGAATCTAACGTGCTCGGATGTAAAACGCACACTAATTCGTCCCTCTGAGCACGGTGTTATATTCCAGATGCAGTGTATTAGTTTTTCAGAGGTAAAGGTCTTCGGGGAAACGTTTGGCTTTAGAGCAATTGTTAACGTTCGCAAACGGTTTGGCGCTCTATATTTAATTTTCACACCGCGAATTAAGGTGTCTATTACTAATACTGTTCAGCGTATTTACTCTCGGAATATCTGGTTTGACTTTCGAGACCTCACATTAGCTGAAGCTATTGACTTAGCCGTTCGCCTCTCACAGATAGTGGAAATGATCTCGAACGGTTTGTCTCTCGATTATTCTATTCACACATGAGAATAATGTGTCCGTCTCTTTAAAATGTCTACTAGTTTGATACCATGAGGTACTAAGCATGACACCAGCTACTACTGGTTAGGTTTTGGAAGGCACGGTATTCGGTAAAAGTTTGACTTTATAAGAATTGGTAAATGTTCTCCAACAGCTTGACTCACTACATTAATATTCATGCCGTGAATTGTGGTGTCAATTGCCAATATCACAGAGCAGAATTACTCCAGGAATACCCGGTATGATTCTCGGAGTCACAGAATTCGTGAAGCTATTGACATAGCCCATCGATCCTCAATGATGCTGGTAGCGATCTCGAACGGGTTGACCCTCGGCCGTTATATTTCATACAGGGAATTAAAGTGCCTGTGATTAAAATTTATTCTAATTTGTATCTCTGAACACGAAGCTATAATCTAGAAATGGCAGGTTAGCTTCTCCGAAAGTAAGGCATTCGTTGAAACGTTTGACCTTATAGCATTTAATATCGTTCTTACGCGGCGTGACGCTCTATTTTAATATTAACGCCGAAAAATTAAGGTATCTATTGCCAATAGTCGTCAATCGGATTTACTCTCGGATTACCTGCTTTGACTCCCGGAATCACAGGATAGGTGAAGCTATTGACTTAACAGTTCGACTCTCAACGAAGATGGTAACGTACGCGAACGGTTTGACATTCGATCTTGTAAATCATACATGAAGGTAAGGTGCGCGACGCTATTGATGCATAATAGTATGTTTCTCTGAACTCGTAGTTATACTCTCGATACAGCGAGTTAGATTGATGGAAGGCAAGGCCTTAGTTAGGATGTTTATATCTATACCTTGTATAATAAGTAAAGTTCTACAACTGTATGACGGTCTCCTTTAATATTTAAACCGTGAATTAATGTATCTATTGCCAATACTCTGTAGCGGGTTGGCTGCCGGAATACGGATTCGTCGATCGGAATCACAGGGTAGGTGCAGTCAATATTCTGATCCGTTCGACACCCAAAGAAGGTGGTAACGTTCTCGAAAGGTTACACTCCCTATTATTCTATTCATTCATGAAAATGAGTTGTCCGTATGCTAAAATGCCTATAAGTTTGTTTCCGTGAGCATTAAGCAAGACACATGCTACAGCGGGTTAGGTTCTTGGATGGCACGTTATCCTATAAAATATTTGACTTCATACAATGCAGTTATGTTCTCGAACGGTTTGACTACATACTTTAATATTCGTAACATAAATTAAGGTGTCTATTGCATATGCTGAACAACGGATTCACTCCCGGAATACTGGTTCGAAGCTCGGAATCAGAGCTATGCGTGTCTTTTGATTTACCAGATGGACTATAGAAGAATGTGCTAGCGATCACTTACCGCCCCCCCCATCATTCTATTCATACATACAAATACGATGTCCGTGTGCCAAAATGTCTACTAATTTGTTCCGGTAAACACTAAGCAAGCCAATCGCTATAGCGGGATGTGTTCTCGGAAGGTAAGGCCTGCGGTAAAATGCTTGAATCTATGCCCATTCGTTACCTTCTACAACGGCTTCACTCTGCACTTTAATATTCATATCGTGAATTAAGGTGTAGGTTTCAAAACCGTTCAGCGGATTTACTCGAGGAATACTTAGTTTGACCCTCGGAATCACGGACTGATTTAGCTATTGACATAGACGTTCAATTCTCAAAGAAGATAGTAACGTTCTCGAACTGTCTGACGCTAGATCTTTTAATTCATACACGAAGTTGAGGAGACCGTCACTGAAATTATACTAATTTCTCTCTCTGAACACGAACTTATACTCTCGATGAAAACGCTGAGGTTCGCGGAAGTTGCGCCTTCGTTAAAGTGACTGACTTTATACCAATTGGTACCGCTCTCAAACGGTTGGACGTTCTACGGTAATATTCATGCGTGAATTATGGTGTCCACTCCAAAACACTTCAGCTGACTTACCCCCAGAACACCTGGTTTGACACTCCGAATGACAGGGTAGGTAAAGCTATTGGCTTTGCCGATCGAGTCTCACAGAAGTTGGTAACGATCTCGATCGGTTGGGCACTCGATCTCCTAATTCATACATGAAATAAGGTGCCGTCACTAGAATTTCTACCTGTATGTTTCCATGAACACTAAGCAAGTCACCCCCTGCAGAGGGTTGGTCTTCTCACAAGGTAAGGCCTTCGGATAATAGTTTTGATTCTGTGCGAAGAGGTAAAGATCTACAACGGTTGACTGAGTGCTTTAACATTAAAACCGTGAACTAAGGTGTCCATGACCAACACTCCTCAACGGATATACTCCTGGTATACCTAGCGTGAGTCTCTGAACCACAGGATAGGTGAATTTACTGTGATATATGTGCGATTTCCCGACGAATGTGGCAAAGTTCTCAAACCGTTTGGCCCTCGACCTTCTAATTCATACATGGCATTAAAGAGCTCGTCGCTAAGATATCTACTGTCTTGTTTCAGTGAACACGAATTTATACCCAGGATACAGCGGATTCGGTTCACGGAGGGTAATGTCTTACGTAAAACGTTTGACTTTATACCACTTCACACTCAACTTTAGTTTTCAATCCGCATATTAAGTCAGTACTCTTCAGCGGACTTACTCGTTAAATACCAAGTTGACTCTCGGAATCGTAGGAAAGGTGAGCTACTGACTCAGCCGTTCTCGAACGGCTTGACTCTTGATCTTCTAGCATATACGTGAAATTAAGATGCCCGTTACTAAAGTGTTAACTAATTTGTATCTCTTATTACGAGTTATTCTCTCGAGATAGCGGATTATATACTCGGAGTGTAAGGCCTTCCGTTAAACTTTTTACATTATACCTAGATGTAACGGTCTACAAAGGCTAGACTGTGTACTTTAATATTGAAACCGTGAATTAAGATGTCCACTGCCTATAATGTGCACCGGATTGACTCGCGGATTATCTGGTCTGACTATCGGAATAACAGGATGGGTGAAGCTATTGACTCAGCCGTTCGTCTCTCATAGAAGTTTGTATCGTTCACGAACTGTTTGACCCTCGATATTCTAATTCATACAAAAATGTAAGGTGGCATCAATAAAATGTATTATAATGTGTTTCTCTATTCAGGTAGTTAGACTCTCGACACAGCCGGTTCGTTTTTTGGGGTATACGGTCTTTGTTGAAACGTTTGACTTTATAGCAATTGGTATCCTTCTACAGCGGTTTGACGGTCTGCAATAATATTCAGACCGTGAATTGAAGTGTCTCTTGCCAATACAGTTCAGGGGTATTTACTCCCGGAGTTCCTGGTCTGACGCTCTCAATCGCAGGATTTTCTGGAGCTATTGCATTAGCTGTTCGACTCACACCGGAAGTCGTAACGCTCTCGAACCCGTTGGAATTCGACCTTCCATACCATGCATCAAATTATGGTGCTCGTCATCAAACTGTATACTAATTCGCACCTCTGGACTCGTTGTTGTACTCCCGATACAGTGGGTTTGTTTTTCGGAAAGTGCGGCCGTCGGTAAAAAGTTTGACTCTATACCAATACGTAACGTTGTTCAACGGTTTAACTCAGTACATTGATATTCATACCATCAATTACGGTGCCAATTGCTAATACTTTTCAGCGGATATAATCCCGGTATACTAGGTTTGACTCTTGGTGTCACAGGATAGGTGACGCTATCGACTTTGCTGTGCGACTCTCAAGAAAGGTGGTAACGTTCTCCAACGGTTTGACTGTCGATCATCTGATAGATAGATAAAATTTTGCTGCACGTCTCAATATCTATACTATTTAGCTTCTGTGACCTAGAAGTAATACTCTAGATACAGCGGGATAGCTTCTCGGAAGGTACGGCTGTCGGTGAAACGTTGGGCACTATACCCATAAGTATCGTTGTACAACTGTGGGACTCTGTACTCTATTATTAATAGAGGAAAGTAGTGTTATTAATGGCGATACTCTACAGCGTATTTACTCCGGAATACCTGCTCTGACTCTCGCAATCACAGGATAGGTGAAGCTGTTGACTTATCCGCTCGTCACTCACAGATGGTGGCAATGTTTTCGAACGGATTGACCCTCGACCTTCTAACTCATACGTTAAATTATGGTGCTCGGCACAAAAATGTGTACTAATTCGTACATCAGATCACGGCAATATACTGCCGATAAAGTGGGTTAACTTTCTGAGGGTATGGAAATCTTTAAGAAGTTTGACCCTACATATAAAGGGAATGTTCTACAACGGCTTGACGCTCGTCTACACTCCTCAAGCCCTGAATTCAGGTGTCTATTGGCAATCCTGTTCAGCGGATTTACTCCCGGAATACCTGGTTTTACTCTCCGAACCACTGATAGGTGAAGCCGTTGACTTATCCGCCCGTCACACACAGAAGGTGGCAACGTTTTCGAACGGCTTGACTCTCGACCATCTAAATCGTACATAAAATTACGGTGCCTATAGCCTAAATATATACCATTTTATTTCTCTAACCAGGAAGTCACACTTTCGATACTGCATGTTATGTTCTTGTAATGTAAGGCCTTCTGTAAAGGGCGTGACTCTATACGAATAAGTAACGTTCTGTAACTGTTTGTCGGTCGGCCTTAATATTTGTACATGAAATATGTGTACGACTTTCGGAATCGCATGACAGGTGCAGCTATTATCCTAGCCGTTCCACTCGCAACGATGGTGGTAACGATCTATATCGGTTTGACCCCTGGATCCTCGGACTCATGCATGAAATTACGGTGCTCGTCTCTAAAATGTCTATTTATATGTTTCCATGAACGCTAAGCAAGGCACTCTCTAGAGAAGGTTTGTCTTCTCAGTAGGAAAGGCTTTCGGTATAAAGTTTGACTCTATGCGAATAGGTAAAGTCATACAACGGCTTGACGCTCTACTTTAATATGTGTACGGTAAATTAAGGTGACTATTGCCAATACAGTTCTGTGGATTTACTCTCGAGTACCTAGTTTTACTCTAGGAATCTCTGGATAGTTGGAGCTATTTACATATCGGTCGAATCTCAAAGAGGGTAGCAACGTCCTCATACATTTTGACCATCGATCTTCTGATACATACATGAACATAAGGGGACCGTCACTGAAATGAATACTAATTACTGTGAGCACGAACATATACTCTCGATGAAGCCAGTGATGTGCGCGGAAAGTAAGAACTTCGATAAAACCTTTGACTTTATATCAATTGGTAACGCGTTCCAACGGTTTGACGACCTACATAAATATTCAAACCTTCAGTTACGGTGTCTATCGCTAATAGTGTTCGGAATATTTACATCCGGAATACAAAATTTGACTTTCGGAATCGCAGGACATGTGAAGCTATTGCCTTAGCCATGCGACTGTCAAAAGAGGTGGTTCTCAAAGAAGCTACTGTGTTAGCTGCTCGAATCTCAAGGAAGGTTGTAACGTACTCGAACGGATTGACCCTCGATATGCCAATTCACACACAATGATAAGATGCCCATTACTGAAATGAATAATAATTTCATTTCCGAAGAGGAAGTTATGTTCCCGATTCATGCTTTCAGCGTGTAAGGCCTCTAGTATATCGTTCGAATTTATACAAATTGGTAACGCATTCAATCGTCCTGACGATCTACCTTAATATTGTAATCGTACATTGAGGTGTCTGTTGCCAATATTGGTCAGCGGATTTTCTCGAAATCACGGAAAGGAGAAACTATTGACTAAGATTTGCGGCTCTCAAAGAAGGTGGTAACATTCTCGGACGATTCGAACCTCCATCTTCCTATTGATAGATGCAATTCCCGTGTGGTGTCTGGTAGTGGGTCTACTAATTTGGCTCCCTGAACACTAAGCCAGATTCTTGCAGCAGCGGGTTAGATTCTCTGAGGGTAATGTATCCGATAAAAAGTTTGTGCCCATACCAGAAGTAACGTTCGACAACGGTTCGAATCTCTATATTGCCATTCAAAGCGAAAACTAAGGTGCTCTTGCCAAACTGTACTGCGAAAAGACTCACGGTACTCCTGGTTTCACTCTCGGTATCACAGGATACGTGAAGCTATTAACTTAGCCGTTCGTCTCACGCAGAAGGTGGGAATCTTCTCGTACGGTTTGTTCCTCGATCTTCTAAGTCATATATGAACTCAAGGCGACGTCACTAAATTGTTTAAGAATGTGTATCCCTCATCACGTAGCTATACTTTCGATACGTCGGGTTATCTTTTCGGGCGGTAACGGCATTCGATAAAAACGTTTGACTGTATAGGAAATAGTACGTTCTCACAATGCGTGACGCTCTATTTTAATAATCACTCCTCGAATTGAGGTATCTACTATCAATACTATTCAGCGGATTTACCGTCGGATTACAGGTTAGCTTCTCGGAATCATAGGATAGGTGGAGCTATTAACGTATCCGTTCGACTCTCAGAGCGGGTGGGAACGTTCTCCATCAGTTTGAACCAACGACCTTCTGATTCATACATGAACTGCAGGAGCCCGTCTCTGAAATGATTACTAATTTCCTTCCCTTATCACGATTTATTACTCACGATATGGCGAGTTTGCTTCTCCGATTGTAGGGCTGTCGGCGAAATGTTTGTCTGCACCAATAAGAAACATTCTACAACGTTTTTCACGTACCTCTTTAGCATTCAAACCGCGAATTAAGGTGCCTATTGCCAAGACTGTTCAGGGGATTTACACCAAGAGTACCTGGTATATCACTGGGAAACGCAGGATATGTGAAGATATTGACATGGCCGTTCGACACACGAAGATGGTGTTATCCTGCTCGGACGGATTGACACTCGATCTTTAAATACATACATCATATTAAGCTGCCATCCTTCATATGTGTATCAACTTGTTTCCCTGGCCTGGCAGTAATACTCCCGATACAGCGGGTTAGCTTCTCGGATGATATGGCCGTCTGTAAAAAGTTAGACTCGATACCAAATGTTACGTTCTACAATGATTTGACTCCGTACCTTAATACTCGTACCGTGAATTAAGGTGTCTGCTGTCGATACTGTTCTGCGCATTTAAGCCCGGAATACCTGGCTCGACTCTCGGAATCACAGGATAGGAGACGCCATTGACTAAGGTGTGCAACTCTCAAAGAAGGTCGTAACGTTCTTGCACGGTTTGCTCTGGATATTCCTATATATGCATGAAAATAATGTGTCCGCCTACTAGAATGTCTATTAATTTGAAAACGTCAAAAATAAGGAGAACAGTAACGGCAGGGTGATGGGTTCTCGGAAGGTAAGGTATTTGTTAAAAAATCACTATACGAATTGGTAATGTACTCTGACGGTTGGACTCTCAACCTCAATATTCATGTGGTGATGTAAGGTGGCTATTGCCTATACTGTTCAGTGTATTTAATCCCGAAATACCTTGTTGAACTCTCGGAAAGGCTGGATGGATGTAGCTATTGACATAGCCGTTCGCATCTCAGAAAATGTGCTATCGTTCTTAAACGGATTGTCGCACTACTTTAATATTCAAACCATGATCCAAGATTTCTATTGCAAGTACTGCAAAGCGCATTTAATCCCGCAATATCTGGTTTAACTATCGGAATAACAGGATCGGTGAAGGTACGTTCTTAGCTATGCGACTATCAAGGACGTGATAACGTTCTCGATGGGATTGACTGGCTATTTCCTTATTCATCCAGGAGATTAAGGTGCTCTTCACTAACATGAATACAAATTTTCATGTATAAACACGTAGTTATACCCTCGATACCCCGGGCTTGGATCGCGGGAAGTAAGGTGTCCGGTAAGAAGTTTGTCGTATTACCATTGGTAAAACTCTCCTACAGTTTGCCGATCTGCTTTAATATTCAAACAGTGAATTAAGGTATCTATTGCCAATTCTGTACAGCGGATTTACGCCCGAATATCTGGTTTGACACTCCGCATCGCAGGATGCGTGAAACTATTGACTTAGCCGTCCGACTCCCACAGTTGGTAGAAACGTGGTCGAACTGTTTGACATCAGATCCTTCTATTAATACTTGAAATAAAGGTGTCAGTCTACCAAAATGTCTACTTATTCGTTCCTGTGATCCAAAAGCTAGGCAATCGCGACGGCGGTTTGCGTTCTCGGAATGTAAGGTATACGTTAAGAGAATGAAGTTATACCAATAGGTAGTGCTCTCCGATGGTTTGACAATCAACCTTAATGATTATGCCTCGAATTGCGGCATCTATTGCCAATAATGTTCAGCGCACTTGCGCCTGGGAATACGTGGTCTGACGCTCGCAATCACAGGATAGGCGAAGCAATCGACTTAGATGTGGGGATTTCAATGAAGGTGGAATTGTTCTGCAACTGTTTGACTCTCGACTTTTCTATTCATAGATGAAACAAAGCTGTGCGTCTGCTAAAAGGACAACTAATTGCTTTCTGTGGACACTAAGCATGATACTTGATGCAGCGGGTTAGGTTATAGGAAGGTAAAGCATTCGGTAAATTGTACTACTTATAAAAATTGGTTTTGTTCTCCAGCGTGTTGACTCTCTGATTTAATATTCAAATTGTGAATCACGGTTTCTGTTGCCAATTCTGATCAGAAAATTACTCCAATATTACCAGGTTTGACTCCTGGAATCACAAATATAAGTGAAGCTGTTGACTCCGCCGTTCGACTCTCAAAGAAGGCGATAACTTTCTGGAAGGGTATTGCAAATAGACATCTTAATTCACGGTTTGAATAGTAAAGTAGAACGTCAACCGTTTGAGAACGATACCTATTGCTGTAAAGACAAACGTTTTTACCGGAGACCTTACCCTCCGAAATACTAACCAGCTCTATCTAGAATTCAACATCCTGTCCGGAGGGACGAATTAGTATGCCTTTTAGTGACGAGTACCTTGGTTTCATGCTTGAATTAGAAGGTCGAGTGTCAAACGCTTCGGGAAGATCAGCACCTTCATTTGGAGGGGAGACGCCAAGTTAATAGCTGCACCTATCCTGTGGTTCCGAGAGTCGAACCTGGTATTACCGGAGTAAATACACTGCACAGCATTGCAATAGAAACCTTAATTCACGTGATGAATATTAAAGTACAGATTCAAACATTGTAGAACGTTACCTATTCGTATGGAGTCAAACTTTTACCGATGGCCTCGCCTACGAGAAGCCAAGTGGGTTGTAGCGAGTGGTTCGCGACTTTTCGCGGAAACAAATTGGTACATACTTTATCAGACCACACTTTATGACCGTATATGCATGGCATAATCCGGAGTCAAACCGTCGGAGAACGTTGCACCTTATTAGTCGCAGAACTTCGTTAATAACATCACCTATCTTTTCGATTCCTAGAATCAAGCTGGGTACTCCGAGAGTAAATTCCCATCGCAGTATCGCAAAGAGACACTCTAACTCACGGTATGAGTACTAAAGGATAGAGTCAAACCGCCGTAGAATATTACCAATTTATACAAATTTCTTTTCACCGAATATCTTACTTTCCGAGAATAAAACCCCTTGTAGCGAGTGTCTTGCGTAGTGCTCTAGAAAACAAATTAGTAGATATTTTGGCAGACGGACGACTTGCTTTCATGTATGAATGGAAGAATGCATAGCTATATCGTCGTACAAAGATCCTCATCCTTTGAGAGTCGAACACCGAAGTCAATAGCTTCACCTTTCCTGTAATCCCGCTAGTCAAATCCGTAGATAAATCCTGGCATTCTGCGAGTGAGTTTGCTTTACAGTATTGGCAATTGAAGCCTTCATTCAGGGTATGAATATGAATGTCGGATGTCAATCCGTCGGAGAACATTACCAATTCATAGAGTGCCTTCTTTTTACCAAATACATTACTTTCCTGAACCTAACCCGCTGTTGCGAAAGTCACACTTAATGCTCACGGAAATAAATTAGTAGACATTATAGCAGAAGCACACCTTATTTTCCTATATGAATGAGAAGATCGAGAGGAAAACCTGTGCAGAACGTCAGCACTTCCATCCAGAATCGCATATCTAAGAAAATAGCTTACCCTATTCTGTGATTCCGAGAGCCATGCCAGGTATATCGTGAGTAAAACGTTTGAGAACATTACCTATTGGTATAAAGTCATACTCCTTCCCGATGCCTAACCATCCGAGAACATAAGCAGCCCTATCCAGTGTATAACATCGTGTTCAGAGAAACAGATTTTTAAATATTTTATTACACGCACACAATAATTTCATGTATCAATAGGAAGGTCGATGGTCAAACCGACCGAGAACGTTACCACCTTCTTCTAGAGTCGTACTACTATGTCAGTAGTTTCACCTATCCTATGATTCCGAGAGGCAAACCTCGTAATCCAAGAGTAAGTCCGCTGAATAGTATTGGCAATGAACAACTTAATTCACGGTTTAAATATCAATGTAGAGCTTCAATACTTTCGAGATAGTTTCCAACTGGTACAAAGTCAGACGTTTTATCGAATAACTCATCGTCCTAGAACCAACAGTTGTCTATCTTAGTGATGAAGAAACCCGATTACTAGATATTTTAGCACACGGTCAACATAATTGCATGTAATGAATAGGAAAATCCGGAGACAATGCGTTCGAGAACGATATAATCTCCTTTAAGAACCGAGCGGCTAAGTCAATGGTTTCACATATCTTGTTATCCGTTGGTCATGCCAGCCATTCCGGAATCAGTCGATTGTTCAGTATTACCAATGATCATCTTAACTCACGGTATGAATGTTAACGTCGAGAGTGGAACCCTTCGAGGACGATAGTACTCGCCATATAGTCGGAGCTTGCACAGAAGGTCTTCCCATCCGAGAAACAACATCTGCAGTATCGAGAGTATAAGTTCATGTGCAGAGAATGAAGATAGTATACATTTTAGTGACATGCAGCATAATTTCAGGTATGAACATGATGATCGATCGTCAAACATCTCGAGAACGTTACCCGCCTCCTATGAGTGTCGTTCGGCAAAGAATACAGCTTCACCTATTCTGATATTTCGATAGGCATACCAGGTATTCCGGAGTCAATCCGCTGTTCACTATTGGTATTGGACTCCCTAAATAACGGTTTGAATATTAAAGTAGAGCGCGAAAACCGTTTCAGAACATTACCTATTGGTATGTAGTGAAACATTTTACCGTAGACCTTACCCTCCAAAAACCTGACCCGCTGTATCGAGAACATAATTTCGTTTCCATTGAAACAAATTAGTATATATTTTAGTGACGGACCCTTAATTTCATCTGCGAATAGGAGGGTCGAGTGCAAACCGATCGAGAACGGTAACAATATCCTTGGGAGCAGAACGGCCAAGTCTTTAGCATCACTCACCACGTGATATCGATCGTCAAGCCTGTAATTCCAGGAGTAAACCGGCTGAACAGTATTCGCAAAAGACAGCTTAATTCTCTGTATGAATATTAAAGCAGACCGTCAATCCGTTTTAGAGCATTGCCAATTTGTATAAAGTCAAACACTTTACAGATGGTCTTACCAACGGAGAAACAAACTTGCCCTTTCGAGAGTATAACTTGTTGTTGAGAGATAGAAATTTGTCTTCATTTCAGTGACGGGCACCATAACTTCATGTATCCATTAAATTATCGTGGGTCAGACCATACGAGAACGTTACCACCGTCTGGGAGAGACGAACGGCTAAATCAATAGCTTCACCTATCCAGTGATTCGGAGAGTAAAACCACGTATTCTGGGTGTAAGGTCCGCTGAAATTTTTCGCAATAGGCACATTAATTCTTAGTGTGGATATTACAGTAGAGCATCAAACCTTTTGGGAGCGTTACCAATTAGTATGTTGTCAAACACATTACCGATGGCCTTACCCTTGGAGAAGCAAACTCGCCGTTTCGAGAGTATAAATTCGAATTCAGAAAAGGGTGATATTACATATTTTTGTGCCGGCACCGAAATTTCATATACCAGTTAAGGGATCTAGTGTCGAACTTTTTGGGAACGTTACCGCCTTCTTAAGACTTAAACGGCTGAGTCAATGCCTTCACCTGCTCTTGTGATTCCGATAGTCAAATGTGGTATTACAGGAGTAAATCCGCTGAACTGTATCGGCAATAGGCACCGTAGTTCACGGTATGGATTTTAATGAAGAGAGTCAAACCGTTCGAGAACGGTTACACGTTAGTATACCGTCATACACTTAATCGCATAGCTTACCATAATAGAATATAAGCCGCTGTGTCGCGGATATAACTTCGTTTTCAACGGAGCATGTTAGTATTCATTTCAGTGACGGACACCTTAACTTCATGAATGAATTAGAAGATCGAAGGTTCGGATCGAGTTCGATACCGTTACCACCTTCCATGATATTCGAACAGCTAAGCCAATAGCTTCACCTATCCTGTGATTCGGGTGGACATACCAGGTATTCTGGGAGTAAGTCCGTTGATGAGTATGGGCAATAGACACGATAATTCACGGTTTTAACATTAAAACAGACTCGCAAACCATTGTAGATCGGTACCTATTTATATAATGTTAAACACTTTGCAGATAGCCTTACCTTCGGAGAGCCTAACCCGCAGCTTCGAAAGTATATCATCGTGTTCAGAGGATCAAATTAGTAAACATTTTAGTGACTGTGACCTTAATTTCATGCATGAATTGGAATATCGATTGTCAAACCGTGCGAGAACCTTATTAACATAGATGAAATTCACACACCTAAGTAAATAGCAGCAGCTGTCCTGTGATTCCGAGATGCAAATCGCGAATTCCAGAAGCAAATACCCTGAAAATAATTGGCAATATACACCTCAAATCACGGTATGTATTGTAAAGTAAAACGTCAAAGCGTTTGTGAATGATAGCTTTGGTATAAAGTCATCCTTCTTACCGAATAGTTTATCTGTCTAGAACTTTACCCGCTTTGTCGAGTGCCAAGCTTAGTGCTACGGAAAGAAACTCGCAGCCATAATAGCAGACGGACAGCTTTCCAATATTTGTGAATAGCAAAATCGCGAGTGCAGCCGTTGGAGAACGATCCCACCTTGATCGAAAGTTGCACATCTGAGTCAATAGTTTTCCAATCCAGTGATTGCGGGAGTCAAACCATGTATTGGGAGTAAATGCGCTAAACTGTTTTGGCAATAGACACCTAAATTCTCGCATTGAATAATAAAGTGGCGAGTCAAACCGTGGAAAAACGTTCCGTATTTGTATAGAGTCAAACTTTTGAATGAAGGGCTTGCCTTCTGTGAGCTAACCAGCTGTACCAAGAGTATGTCTTCGTGTCAGCGATGCAAATTATTATACATTTTATGACGGGCATCTTAATATCATGTGTGAATTTGGAAGATTAAGCGTCAAATGGTTCCAGAACGGTACCACCCTACTTGAGATTCGAACGGCTCAGTCAATAGCTTCACTTATCCTATGATTCCGACTATGTAATGAAGTATTCCAGAGTAAATCTGCTGTACAGTATTGACATTAGCACACTAATACACGGTTTGAATATCAAAGCAGACCGTCAAACCGATGTAGATCGTTACAAATTGCTACAAAGTCAAACATCTTACCGAAGACCAGGCTCTCCGAAAAAATAACCAGCTGCATCGACAGTATAACTTCGTGTTCAGAGAAAGAAATTAGTATTCATTTCAGTGACAAGCCCGTTAACTTCATGTTTGAACTACAAAGTCGGTGGTCAAACCTTTCGAGAACGTTACAACCTTCCTTGATGGTCCACCGGATGAGTCAAGAGCTCCAACCATCTGTGATTCCTAGAGGCAAAGTACGTATTGCTTTAATAAGTAAACTGAACAGTATTGGCAATAGACGTCATAATTCACGGTTTAAATATAAAATCCTCTAGTCATACCTTTGTAGATTGTTACCTATTGGTATAGAGTCAAACATTTTACCGATAGTCATCATTCGGAGACGGTAACCCACAGAACCGTAAGAGTAACTTTGTGTTCGGAGGATGAAATATGTAAACATTTTTGTGACGGCCTCCTTACCTTCACAATGAATGAGAAGATCGAGGGTCATGCCGCTCACGAAAGTTCTCACCATCTGTGAAAGAAGAACGGCTAAGTGAATAGCATCACCTATCCAGGGATTCCTAGAGTCAAACTAGGTATTCCGTTAGTAAGTGCAGAGAACTGTACTGGCAATAGGCACCATAATTCATGGCACGAACATTAAAGAATAGCGTCAAACCGTTGTACGACTTCACCTATTCGCATAGAATCAAACTTTATACCGAAAGCCTTACCTACAGAGCAGACAAACCTTCCGTAGGGGGTGCCTTGCATAGTGTTCATGGAAATATATAAGTAGACATTTTAGGGACGGGCACCTTAATTTCGTGTATGAATTACATGATCTAGTGCCAAACCGTTCGAGACCGTTACTATCTCCTTCGATAACTAAACGGCTAAGTCAATAGCTTCACCTATCCTATGATTCCGACCGTAAAATGAGGTATTCCGGGAGTTAATCTGCTGTACAGTATTGGCATTACCCACCGCGTTTGATGATATGAATATTAATGTACTGAGTCAAACGGTTGTAGATCGTTACCTATTGGTATAGAGTTAAACATTTTGCAGACAGCCTTACCTTCGAAGAAGCTAACCAGCAGTATCGAGAGTATAACTTCGTGTTCATAGGATCAAATTAATAACGATCTTAGTGGCTGGGACCTTAATTACATTATGAATAAGAAGATCGAGGGTCAAACCGTTTGAGATAGTTGCGACATACGTTGAGATTCGAAAGTATAAGTCAAAAGCATCACCTGTCCTTTGATTCCGGGAGTCAAACCAGGTATTCCGGGAGTCCACCCTCTGTACAGTATTGGCAATGGACACCCTAGTTCTCGGTTAAAATATTAAAGTACAGAGTCAAACATTTGTAGACCGTTACATATTGGGATGTTGTGAATAGTTTTACAGAAAACCTTACCATCTGAGAACTTAACCCGATGTTTGTAGAGCATTACTTTGTATTCAGAGATACTAACTAGTATACATTGCTGTGAATGGCAATGTAATTTCATGTATGAAATGGCTCGAAAGAAACCAATCGAAAGCCTTCGAAGGAAGTAGATCGAGGATGAAATCGTTCGCGAACGTTCTCCACCTTCTTCGTGAAATGGCTCGTATAACACAATAGCTTCACCTATCCTGTGGTTCGGAGAGTCACAGTAGGTATACCGGGAATATATCCGCTGAAAAGTATTAACAATGGACACCTTAATTCCCGGATTTTATGTTAAAGTAGAGCCACTATCCGTTTGAGAACGTTACCAATTGCTATAGGGACAACCATTCTACAGTAGGATGTGCTTTCCGCGAAACTCACCCCCTTCATCGAGAGTCTAAGTTCGTGTTCAGAGAAATAAATTAGTACTGATTTCAGTGACGGGGACTTTCATTTCACTATGAATAAGATGATCTAGCGTCAAGCCATTCGATATAGTTACCGCCGTCTTTGAGGTTAGAACAGCTAACTCAATAGCTTCACCGGTCCAGGGATTCGGATAGTCAATCCAGGCATTCCTGGACTAAATCCGCAGAACAGTACTGCCAATAGGCACTATAATTCGCGGTTTGAATGGAAAAGTAAAGCGTCATAACGTTTGAGACCAACCGTCAAACCTATACCGCTCAGCGCATTTACTCCTGGAATACGTGAATTGCCTCTCTCAATTAAGGGATAGATGCAGCTAATCGCTTAGTAGTGTGACATTCAAGGAAGGTGATAACGTGTTCTTACGGTTTGTCGCCCGATCTTCTTATTCATATATGAAGTTATGGTGCCCGCCATTAGAATGTTGTGTAATCTGTTTCACTGAACACGGTGTCATACGCTCGATACAGCGGGCTAGCATCACTGGTGGTTAAGCCTTCGGGAGGAGTTTGACTGTATACAAATTCGTTATGTACTTCCGCGGTTTTACTCTCTACTTTAATAATCAAACCGTGAATTAAGGTGTCTATTGCCATAAATGAGGAGCGTGTTTACTGCTTACATGGTGTCACCCACGGAGTCACAGGATAGCTGAAGCTTCTGACTCGTCAGTTCGGCTCTCAAAGAAGTTATTCTGCTAGCTGTTCCAATCTCAAGGAATGTGGTCACATTCTAGAACCGTTTTTCCCTGGATCATCGAATTCACACATGATACTAATGTAGCCGTCACCAAAATGTATACGAAATTGCTTCTCTGAACACGAAGTTATCCTCTCGATACAGAGGGTAAGCTTCACGGAAGGTTAGATCTTCGGTAAAGAGCTTGATTGTAAACGAATAGCTAATGCTCTACAACGGTTTGATGCTCTGCTTTAATGTTCATATCGTGAAATAAGCAGTATGTAGCCTATTGCCGCAGTCCATTACTCTCGGAATCACAGGGTAGCTGAATGTATTGACTCAGCCGTTCGACACTAGATCTTCTAATTCATACATGAAATTAAGGTGCTCATCATTAAAATGTATACTTATTTGTATCTCTGATTACGAATTTGTACTGTCGAGACAGCGGATTATGTTGTCGGTAGGTAAGACCATCGGTTAAATCTTTTGACTTCATACCAGTTGGAAACGTTCTCATACGTTTCTACACTCTACTTTAATATTCAAACCTTGAACTAAGGCGTTTATTGCCAATTCTGTTCAGCGGATTTACTTCCGGAATAACTCATTTAACTCTTGGAATCGTGGAATAGGTGATGATATCGACTTAGCTGTTCGTCCCTCAAAGCCGGTTGTATCGTTCAGGAACGGCTTCACAAATCGACCTACTAATTCATACATAATATTAAGGTACCCGTCACAAAATTGCATACTAATTTGCTTCTCCAAATATGAAGCCATACTCTCGCTACAGCGGGTGAGGTTCACGGAAGGTACTGCCTTCTGTAAAACGTTCGACTTTATAACAATTGGAGACGTTCACAAAGGGCTTGATGCTCTATTTTAATATCCGCTACGCGAATAAAGGTACTTACTGGCAATACTGTTCAGCGAATTTGCTCTAGGAACACCAGGTTCGTCTGTACGAATCACTGGATTGGTGAAGCTATTGACTTATCCGTTTGACTCTCAAAGAGAGTGGTAACGTTCTCAAACGGTTTGACTTTCTATTTTGATATTCAAACCGTGAATGAAGGTGTCTATTACCAATATTGACCAGGAAAACCCGGTTTGGCTCTCGGAATCGCATGATGGGTGAAGCTATTTACTTAGACATTCGTCTCTCACAGATGGTGCCATCGTTCTCGAGTGGTTTGACCCTCGATCTTCTAATTCATAAATGAAGTTAAAGAGCTCGTCACTGAATTGGATGCTAATTTCTTTCTCTGAGCACGAACATATACTCTCGCTGAAGGCGCTGCGGTCCGCGGAAGGTAAAACGCTTGACTTTAAACACGTTGGTAACGATCTCCTACAGTTGACGCTCTACTTTAGAATTCAAAACGAAAATTATGGTGTTAATGGCCAATAATGCTCAGCGGATTTACTCCCTGAGTACCTGTTTGTCTCTCGGAATCACATGGTACGTGAAGGTTTAGTGTTATATGTGCGATTTCACGAAGAAGGTGGTAACGTTCTGGAACGATTTCACCGTCGGTTATCTCATTGATACTTGAAATTAGGTTGCCTTTCACTGCAATGTATACTAATTTCTATCTCTGCGTACGAAGTAATACTCTACATACATCGGGTTACGTTCTCGGTGGGAAAGGTTTTCTGTCAGACTTTTGACATTATCCCAATAAGTAAGGGTCTACAAATGTTTGACTATGTACCTTAATATTCTAACGATGAGCTAAGGTATTCATTGGGAATAGTGTACTCCGGATGGACTCCCGGAATACCTGCTTTCACTCTCCACATCACTGGATAGGTGCAGCTATTGACTAGTCCGTTCGACTCGCAAGAGTATGGTATCGATCTCGACGGTTTGACTCACGACCTCTTAATTCAGGCATGAAATTAAGGTGCTCGTCACTAAAATGTACATTACTTCGTACCTGTGAATGCGGTGTTCTACTTTCGATGCAGCTGGTCATTTTTTCGGATCGAATAGCATTCTATAAGAAATATAACCCTACACGTACAGGTAATGTTCTGCAACGGCTTGACGGCCTGCTTTAACCCTTTGCGGTCGGATTAAATTTAGAGATGGGTATCGTACTGGTCGGAATTAGTTTCCCTCGATAGAGCAGAGACACATAACACGCAAGTTTACGGTGGATAATCAAGATTTATTAATTTTTTTGTGAACTTTATATATATCTTTATTCAATAAACTAATCTAGTCATTTGTTTTTGTATAAAATTATGTTTTATAATTCTCCTGCGTGTGATATTTTTTAAAACACTCTCCAACATGCAGGCCAGGTTTTCGAGTGCATGTGTCGCAAAAATAATTGGTTTGGTGCCTTCCACCCTTAATCTTTCTGTTTGAACATACACTACAATCTTTACTTCTTACGTTTTCGCAATGCCTCAATATATACAATTTACCATTAATTTTTTCTTCCTTATCGGAGGTCGATGGTCTTCCTGGTTTTGATTCTGTTCCATCACGAAAATCACCTACCAGTTGTGCCATCAATTTTCGGACGAACATAAAATGTGCCATAAGTGTCCTATTCTCTCATCTAGCTGACACCTTATATAAAATGTAACTATTTATTGCACAAACCTCTAATCCCTAGAAAAAAAGTTTTCGGCACCATTTGCACGATTTTCTCATAAAACGATATGAATTTGCTAATTGGTCAGCCTTATCGACACCTTAGATAACTTTCTTTTTGCCATTTTGGAGAATTATTTTGAAATATTTTAAGAAGAGAGAATGTCTAATTACTGATAAATTCAATTTATAAAATATTCTTTGGAATTCTATAAGGTATCGTCGAACGTTTTTGATTTCGTTACGTTCAAAAAACGACTTACTCGCCACTGCGTCTTGCGTTTAGATTGGATTTAGTTATCTCCAATTGATAGGAGCACCGTATTGGTTAGTCAATAGGTTCCTTAGGCATTGAAGTTCGTTTAGAAAAAGTATAAACTGATACATGAATGCATACAGTATACGATTCGTATGTTTCCTTGCTGTGGTGGCTGAGAGCAGACATACGACCGGAACGGTAAAAAGGCTTTGGTGGCTGAGAGTGGACATACGACCGCAAAGGGTTAATATTCAAACCGTGAATTAAGGTTGCCTGTTGCAAATACTGAACAGCGCATTTACGCCCGGAATATCTGTCTTAGCTGTCGGAATCACAGGATATGGGAAGCTATTGACTGAGCCTTTCGACCCATGTATAGGTCATAACGTCTTCGAATGGTTTGATACTACATCTTCTAATTCATGCATGCAATTAATGCATGCCCGTCACGAAAATGTATCGTAATTTGTATCTGTGATCACGAATTTATACCATCGAGACAGAGGATTAGGTTCACGGAATGTATGGTCTTATGTACAACGTTTGACATTATACTATCTGGTGACGTTCTCCAGCGGGATCACGCTCTAACCTAATAATCAACCCTCGAATTAAGGTGTTAACTGCCAATAGTATACAGCGGATATACTCCTGATATACCTGGTGTGACTCTCGGAAGCACATGTGCAGCTGAAGCCTTGGACTCAGCCGTTCGACGTTGAAGGAAGGCGACAACGTTCTCGAAATGGTTGACTCTCGATCTTATTACTCATAAATGAATTTGTGGTGGCTGTCACTAAAATGTATATTCATTTGTTTCTCTGAACAGGATATTAAATCCACGATACGGCGCCTTATGTACTCGAAGTTTAAGGTGTACGGTAAAGAGTATGATGCTATGACAATAAGTAACGTTCTCATACGGTTTCACGTTTGACCCATTGCATTATTAGCAATAGACATCTTTATTCACGGTATGAATATTAATGTTCAGCACATTTACTCCTGGCATATCAGGCTTGTCGCTAGGAATCGCAATTATAGGTGATGCTATTGACTCAGCCGTTCGACACTCACAGAAAGTGTTATCAATCTGGAACGGTTCGACCCCCGATCTTCTAATTCATACATAGAATTAAGGTTTCCGCCTGGTAAAATCTCCACTAACTTCTTTCCCTGAACCCGAATCTATTCCCCCGATACAACGGGTTATTATTTCGAAAGGAAAGGTATCCGGTATGGAGTATGACGTTACAGTAATTGGTATCGTTATCCAGCGGTTTGACTCTGGTCTTTAATATTCATACCGTTAGTTAAGATTCAATGATACCGTTTGGTAGCAAGTGAAACTCTTTACCGATGGTCTTACCGTCCATGAATCTGACGCGCCGTTTCGAGAGTATATCTACGCGTTTAGGGAAACACATCATTGTACATTTTAGTGACGAGCACCTTAACTTCATGAATGAATTAAAAGATCGAAGATCAAACCGTTCGAGAATGTTTCCACCTTCTGTGTGAGACGATCGCCTAAGTCAATAGCATCACCTTTCCCATGATTTCGAGAGATATACCATGTATTCCGTGAGGAAATCCGCGGAACAGTATTGGCAATAGAAAGCCTTAATCCGCGGTGTGAATATTATAATAGAGCGGCAAGCCGTAGGAGAACATTACCAATACGAATGACGACAAACATTTAACCTGAAACCTCACTTTCCGCGAACAAAACCCGATATATCGAGGGTATAACTACGTGTTTGTGGAAGAATATTCGTATCCATCTTAGTGACGGGCACTTTAATCCCATGCATGAATACGGTGATCGCGAGTCAATGCATTCGAGAGTGATATCGCCATTTTTGAGAGTCGCTCAGCTAAGTCAGTACCTACACCGATGCTGTTATTCCGAAAGTCAAACAACGTATTCCGGGAGAAAATCAGCTGAACAGAATTGGCATTAGACATCTTAATTCACCGTATGAATATTGCAGTGGTGCGACCAGCCTATATGTAAAAGTTTCCAGTTGGTATAAAATCGAACGTTTTATTGATGACCTTACCACCCGAACGCATAATGCGCTGTGCTGAGAGTATAACATGGTGGTCTGAGGAACAAATGTGTATACATTTTAGTGCCAGGCACCTTAATTTAACGACTGAAATAGAATATCGAGAGTCAAACCGTTCCAGAACGTTACCACCTTCTTTAATGTTCGATCGGCTACGTCAATAGCTTCACCTAACCTGTGACTCCGAGAATCATATCAGCTAATACGGAAGTAAATCCGCCGAGGAGTATTGGCAAGTGACACCCAAATTCACGGTATGAATATTAAAGAACAGAGCCAATCCGTCGGAGGGCAGTACCAATTCGTACTAAATCATTCCTTTTACTGAAAACCATACCTTCCGAGGACCTAACGCGCAGTACCGAGATAATAATTACGTGCCCAAGGAAACAAACTAGTACGCATTTAAGTGAAACCTTAAATTCATGAACGAATTAGAAGGGCGACGGACAAATAGATCCACAACGTTACCACCTTTTTCGAGAGGCGAACTTCTAGATCAATAGCTACACCAATCCTCTTATTCAGGATGACAAACAAGGTATTCCGGGAGTCAAGCAGGGGTACACATCTGGCACCGGACATCTTATTCCACGGTATGAATATTAAGGTATAGCGCCAAACCTTTGAAGAACTTTACCTATTTGTGTAGAGTCAAACTTTATACAGAAAGCCTTACCTACCGCGGAACAAACACGCCGTATCGAGAGTATGACTTTGTGCTCCGAGAAATACATTACTTTACATTTCAACGACGAGCACCTTAATTTCATGCGTGGATTATCAGATAGATGGTCAAACCGTTCGGGAAAGTTACATCCTTCTTTGTAAAATCGCACATATGATACAATAGCTGTGGTTTGAGAGTCACACTAGGTATGCCAGGATTATATTCCCAGAAGAGTATTGGCAATGGACACCTTAATTCACGGATTCAATATTAAAGTAGTGCGTGAAACTGCATGAGAGCGATACCAAATGGTATATAATCAAACGTTTTGCCGAAGACCTTACCCTCTGAAAATTTAACCCTCTGAATCGAGGGTATAACGTCGTATTCAGGGAAAGTAAT
>NW_027469922.1:0-53189 GCF_051020765.1 Lasioglossum baleicum | reverse complement strand
CAGCCGGCTCGCCGTGTTGTCGTTCGACAAACCAGGTTGTAACCCGTGATCCAAAAGGATCATTCGTTAACTTTGCAACGGCCGGATTAACCCGGGACGTCGGTGCACGTCCCGGCGATTAAATTAAAACAACGGTAATCTAATTAAGTCCGGACAACCGGGACCTTTAATCATCATCGTCCACGCCCCATCACGCTTGCTTACCTTCCAATGATTAATCCCGCGTCGAAATTCGTTTTATAATCGGGAGAAAACTCCCGTTGCCCCCGTGACTCCGGCGACGGTCAATTAAAACCGTCGGCCACGATTGAATTTGCCCGGGCTCGTCGCGCGAAAGACGGCAATGGAGGCGGATTAAAAGTTGCCGGCGATAAATAGCGTGCAAGTCGGTGACAATTAAAAGTTTCAAACACAAGGAAATTTCGACGGTATGCGCTCGCTGTCGGCGCGGATGTTCCGAATTTTCGGCGAATAGCGCAGTTTCCAGCTCGAGGGAATTCGCATGCGAACGGATCGTCGCTACCTGCATGTCGGTGCATCGAGAACGTCTTGTTTTCCCCTGTTTCGCTCGCGGATATTACGCGAAACGGTGTAACGAGTGTAAAGGCTTGAGGCAGAGAGAGAGAGAGAGATTACGTGTATACGTAAATTGGGAATTTGAAAGCTCGGTGCAGACATCAGACGCGTGCATATATGCTTTTGCATATGTGATTGGCAGAATAGAATTTTACTTGGGAATGTTGGGAGTTTCATGAAACGTATTATGAATCGAGTATCGTCTTCGTTCATCGTTATTTCCTTTAAAACGTAGTTTATTTATTTCTTTAAGACTCTGCGACAAATCACAGAGACGCAGAAACACAAGAATTGAGTTATTGAACGTAGAAGCAGCAGAAAGACATTGAGATGCGTGTTAATGCATACGTGATTGATAGAATAAAATTGTATTGGGTCATTCGGAAAGTCATTTCTTTTATTTCTTCTTTTTTATTTATGTGGCTGAAGAGTGAAGCTGGCTGTGAAAAAATACAATCAGGTCCTGTGTTGGGAAAAAACGAAATGACTTTCCGAACGACCTAATATTTGAAAAATTGGGGAGTTTCGTAAAATATTTTACGAATCTAGCGTGCACCTTCTTTTATTAAATTTACTCCTTTCTCTTATATCGAATTTAAGTTTTAAGGTTTAGAACCTGAAATGTCTAGAATAGTTCTGAAAGTAAACATAATTTAATTCAGGATCTTCCATTTCCAATCCTTCGTTATTCTACGTATTCATTCATCAATTGCAACATAGCAATAACACGTAAAGAAGAAATACCCTCGACTACTATGACCTGAAGGAAAAAATTCTTTTCCCCCTCGAGGATCCGAATTTCGCGAGAAAATTCGCCAACAACGAGCCATTGGACACAGAAACACGCTATTTCGCGAAGTTTCGTCCGAGGCAAAACAGCAACTCGTTGTTTCACCAGCACGATAAGCCATGCAAGAAAGATTATAATCGGATAACGGGTCGTACAATGTATAGAATAAATATTAACGCTTATCGCGTAGGCGTTCTCCGAAAGATCAGCCGCAACCGTTATTACCGTGCCCTACTGCCGAAATTTATGCATACTCTGAGACGATAATTAAATGCCACAGCACGCTCCGTTCATACGAGCTCTCTTACTCCCCGCATCTCTCTCCTTTTTATATCTTACTCTGCAACGATGAGTACAGCGAACGTATACGCTGAAACGAGGGTCTCGCGAAATCTGGGCCACTCTTAACCAGATTCGCTGGATACACACCTGGAACGTTGATTTGATTCGGGTTTTTATTACACGTTACTCTTACCGAGATTTCTCTGTGTATGTGTACATATAACACACGTGTACCCTCGAATTGTTCAGCAAGATTTGGCGAGCTTCTGCAAGATGCGAAATTTACTGCAACTGTGAAATTTTAAGGACTGACAGAGATTTGATTTGATTAATTTTTCAGATCAATAAATTATCGTGTTTATACATTTTTTGAAAGTAGAGAAGCATGATCCAGTGATTTATCGTGAAATTATCGCTGAGATGATATGATTATCGCTGAAAGATATAAAGCGAAACAAGGAATGTAAAATAGGAGAACTGTAACTAGATATAGGAGTTACAAGATGAATTGTACGCTACGTGACAGACAGTTGTATGCGCGGCTAAACGGAGTTAGATTCGTTAGGAAATACTGCTTTCGGCGATTTCACAACGCGTACTATCCTTCAAACATGCAAAAGTCGCCTGTCAATCAATACATAGAAACTGATGAAATTCAAATTGCAGAAACGTAATCCGGGCATCAGTGATAGTAACAGGTAGTAACACTGTTAATTGCAAACATATGAAAATTGGATAGTAAAAATAGCACGAGTTCAGGTGTCAAACAGTAACAATCTGTGCTTTCAGAAAGTCAAAAAGAATTTCCTTCAATTATCCTAATGGATCATTCTTGCTGTTCCCGATAATTATGTAAATAGTTTACATAATTAATTTAGTCGTAACGCGACGTGTAAGTCCGTAGAACGATTACAAACATTTTGATTCTCCCTAATAGGAATAAATATTCTGGCGAAAAATTCGGAAGCATTTCCACCCGTGGTCCCCGGTGGAATTAATTTTCAATATAAATTAAGAGTCGGTCGCGTTTTTCCGTGCGAGGACAAACGAGGACGCATATCTCCGCGAATTTATGGATGACTCGACATGCTGCAAAGGGCCGTGCTTCCACGGGAAAAAATGAAATTCCAACGGTGTACCCGTATACGCGTGTACGCATCGATGCCTGTTCATGAGATTTCGCGAGAGCTCGAAATATCGCGAAACGACGAGGGACACTGTGGTGGGCTGGCGTTGGTTACGACAGGATGAAAATTCGGTCAGGACAGGTCCACCTGGTTCACCAATGTGGTTCGACATTGTCGAATAATACGATTTCGACAACTTCTTGAGCGCAAAATTTGGAAAGAATGAAATAAAAACAATAATAATAATAATAATAATAATAATAGGCTGCTTTATACAAATTTGTGGAATTTATTTTATGATAAAAATATAGTAAATGTATGGTAAATATAGTAATATAGTAAATATAGTAAATGCATGTCCTTGGAATGTTCGTTGATTGTAATCAAAGGGGATGAGTCGCCAGGTGCGTGATATTAAATTACCAATCAGAGAGAATAGGATAGCAGCATGACTGAATTATTATATAGATTTTCAGCGTCGTTATCTCGATATATTTATTATTAAATTAATAATAATAATGCTGTTTACTAATATATAACGTATAATAATTGTGCGTTATTGTACAATTTGCGGATAAAATTGCGGTACCTGATCGAAGTTTGCATTCTATATACACAAGCGGATTTTTATACAACCAACTTATGTTTACACGTACGTATGAACTCATGTACACATTTTAAGTATTTCGTCCTTTTATAATGAGAATCATTTGCTTACTCTGTGATTAAAACTAGAATCAATAGCAATCAATCTCTACTTTTCCTCTTTGTTCAAGCCTCTCGAGCAAACAGATAAACAAAAACGGGGAAAGAAGGAAAAAAGGAACGAATTTAAAATTAAAGATCATATTCTCCGCTGCATACCTCCTTCGTCACCACGAATCTGTCATGCGTCACGCAAGGATCTCATCAACGCGAGCCAATAAACGTAGCGAATTTAATTAATATTAATTCACGAAAAACAAAGGAAGCCCATTCGTTGTCGCATAACTCACCATGCGAAACCGCCATCCCGTCCCATTCTCCACCCCGCCATCCCGATAAACAACCCCGGACGCTTTTTCCACGTTAATATATTATCTATCGGTCACGATGAAACGGGTCGCTAATTAACTTGCGACAAAGCGACGCGATACAAGATGGTGGCCACAGTGATACCCGAACACGTGAAACGCGGTTAATACGAAAACAAGGGGTGGCACCGGGGACAAAGTGCGTACTCCGCATCGCATTATGCGCAAGCTCGAGATCATTGTGCCGAGAAATTAAGCGTAATGAACTCAAAGCAGAAGCACGAGGCTTCATACGAACCGCGATTCGCGAATGGTATTCACGCTTGGGAAATATTATCCTTATAGCGTGATCAAATTCATTATTCAAATAGATATTTTAAAAAATTATGAATTCGATGATTCTTTTTTTCTTTTTTTAGACAGGAAACTCAGATACCGTTGAGAAATCGGATATTCTGTCGTAATCCTATATTAGTTACTAACCAGTATCAAATTTGGAGTAGTACTGCTATCTACGTGTGAGTGTACGTGTGAGTATAATTTGGGTTGCACGAATTTGCCTCGATTTTCCGCATCTGCAATACCTGGATAACTAATAACCGTTTGCTTTTTAGGATTCCGACGAATATGAGCGTTAATGCTGTTTTATATGTATGTCTGATATGTCTCGCAGTGTGAATTAAACAAAGAAACATTCTTCAATATAGGTCGAATGAGAAATACGTCATAGCGTGAAACATGTACAGCATGTCTCATGAAATCTGCCCATTTAAATATCTAAAATTGTCGATTTTACCGTGTAGTGGTAAATGTTACTTCTGAAACTTCAAGAATTTTCGAATTTTGTACTCAGAGTTTATATTTGGTATGACTCTATGTACTTAGTATCTCATTCAAAGTATAATCAAATATGTAAAATTGGATATCTTATTTAAAAAAGTAAAATCTTTACATCATTTGTGTGTTATTTGAAATAACGACAATACACAAGAAACACTACGATAGAAGATAAAACAAAAGAAATATCCATATCGCTATATCAGAAATAAAAATAATTATTAGGTTGTTCCGAAAGCCCTTTCGTTTTTTCCCAACAGCGGACCTAATTGTATTTTTTCACAGCCAATTTCACACTTAAGCCACATAACAAAAAAAAAACG
The DNA here is from genome assembly GCF_051020765.1 of Lasioglossum baleicum. Lineage (NCBI taxonomy): Eukaryota > Metazoa > Arthropoda > Insecta > Hymenoptera > Halictidae > Lasioglossum > Lasioglossum baleicum. The sequence goes on along the minus strand of NW_027469922.1, from coordinate 48,241 downwards.
AAATGACTTTCCGAACAACCCAATATCTTATAATGACCATTTCAAACTTCTATCAAATTTATGCAACCACCAAGTCTTCAACAAATTTATACAATTTTTTTCTATAAAATTGGACTGATGCTCATTACAAAATAAATAACTAAATTAATAAGCAAATTAATAAATAATTTACCCGACAAACGAGTTGGTTTCAGCTTGGTCAACTTACAAACAGTATTTCGAAAATGGAGGAAGGAAATAATGAGAAACTTATGGCTTCGTGTTGGAAACTCGTAGTTTGTAGAATTGAATGAGTTTCGCATCGATCATGGTTGATCTACATCGCGTTGCAAATTCGATTCTCTGTAGCGAAAATTAAAAACCCTGCTACAATGTTTGTTCACAAGTTATCGGTGCTTTGATTCAATATTTTTCGTCACGGTGAAAACCGGCGTGATTTTTGGTCCGCAGACAGATTGGAAATATTTTTTGAACGTGACTTTTTCTTTTCTCCATGGTCTGGATCGGTAAAAGTTAATTGAAACTGATTCATAGCAGTTACGATAGTCAGATAGAATGAAGTGTTTTATTATATTTAAAACGATTAATCTTCAATTGTTTAATGCTAGCTCCGACACAATTGACGTGTGATATAAATTACTGATATTTTTTAAACGCTCTTATTCATATAACATAATGATGTTCGAAGATTTTCTGATGATTTAAATTCGGGGAATTGTACACTGTGATATTACTGTTTTTTATACATTTAAATTTAGCGTGTTATATCTATTATATTATTATTTTGTTACTCGAATGAATTTGTTGAACTGTTTTTATCTATTTAACGTAAAAGTGTTGCAGAATTTTCTCGCGATTTGAATTCTGGCAATTAGATAGTATAAAATTATTATGATAAATATATTTTTATATAGTATGCTATATTTTACAAGGTATATAACGAATATTATCATCGTGTTTTGCCGATAAATTTGAATTCAGACTGACAAAATAATGTCCCGAATTTTTATTTATAAAAGAATATAAATTAACGCACTTTGATGTTTGAATCTATTCTTTCCTATATTAAATTAACGAAATTCAAAATGCAAATCAGGAACTTTTATTGAATAACTATGGAGAGAAATTATAGAGTAGATAGTCAGCAAATGTGTTGAGGGAACATAAGCAAATAGTGCCGATACTGTTAGTTACAGATGCGTCTAATTTCGCCAATGCAGGTAATCAGAGATAAGGGTAGATTTACTACCCTTTCTCTCCGATACGCGCGTAATGTGATATACTTCAAGGGTCAATTAGGTATAACAATTACTTTTTAATATATCGAACTAACAATCGTTGTTACCATATTTCTTGCCATTTCTGCGAGTTCCTATTCATCTAACCATAACGGAAGTTGAGAGATATGCAGAAATTTGGAAGCGAATCACGGGAAATTTCGTACCAGCTTGGTATTAATTATGCTAATTATACATTATTCAGGAAACTGTTCGTGCCCTTAAATTGCGACAACTTTAATTACCTAACGTGAACAGTAAATATAGAAATTTTCCAATTAAAACTTGTGCTATTTCCCTCGCCGAGAGGAAATCTATAGGACATTTATTAAAAGTTAATTAAACGTATGCATTTTCATACAATAATGCATAATGAGCGTTTCCTATCGATTCGCTCGTGTTGCCGAAAGAACGAGCCTTCCAATTTCGGTTAATGAATATTATAAACGCGTAACTATCGAAAGAATACATTCATCGTTGAAATTAATTTACACGCGTTGAATGAAATATTCTTGCTCTCGAAATTATGTACTTTTCTGCACTGTCCAGATATATTTCCATCGTGTTGCATATCTCGGTAATACGTTTTCTGGCAGATTTTTAATTGAATGTTAAATTACGTACGAGCTTATCTTCTATTAATATAGCGAATCAGTGAATTGCGTGTACCATAATTAAAATACATACTCGAAATACGATAGAAGTATAGCGATTTATATAATTAAAGTATAAATAGCGTAGTATTTAATATAATGCACTATAGTAGAGTATAAACCTCTAGATAATATTAATTTATAGAACGATTAACGTAACAATTGACAGAATGAATAATTCGCAGAATGACAAAAACTATCACGCTATGTCAAATTTGTAGAACGATAAAGATAAATATAATAAATATTTCTGTACATGATGCACATAATAAACATAATATTACAGCACGATACGAATGGAAATTGTTCGAATAAAAATACGTCTTGCCACTGTGTCCACGATATTATACCACATACACCGCAAAATTCGTGCAGGAAATTTGTACCGAACCGCTTGCAATTTTCCAGGAAAACATAGAACTTCGACACTGGGCCAGATTTAACATCCACTCGACAATGCAATAAAAATTCGCGCATCCCGTGTCCGTTCATGCTTCGTACTTTACTTTCCGTTCGAACCACGTGTTTCGCTCATCGCGCACACCGTCTCGCCTCACACGTATTGGAAATATTAGAGATTCGAAAAAAAAGTGTACCAGACGCGATACACGGCCCTAACGCGTGAAACCGAGCGAAAACGGGAAGAGAAAACGGGGAATAGGGGAAGATTAAAAAGCGAAGGGAAAAGAAAAGAAAAAAAAAACAGAAGGAGAATGAGAGTAAAAGGTGGAGGCGTGAAACATCAAAATATAATCGTAGTGTGCCGAGAGTGACGCGAGTGCGCGATGGCGCCTGTTCGCGTCCCTTAATGCAAGTTACTCGCGCCAGCGAAAGCTGAATTGAAAATGCGAAAATACGCGGAAGAAGTCGCGGGTTTTGACGCGCAGACAGGTGAAACCAGCGAACATGGATGCTAATTAGCACGGAGATACCACCGGCTAAAAGGGGCGAGGGACGCGGCGAGGGATGGACCGGCGTAAGTGCCATAATCCGGAAGAGTTTAAGGGGATTAAATAATAAAACACGCTCATTACACGGGCAACCTTCGTCCGTGATCCTGCGAAATTGTTTGTACGTGCATGGGCCCTCCCTCCTCGCCGCGCAGCGGTTCTCAAACGGAGATGACGAAACATTCAAGGTGATTTTTTCCGTGAAAATACTCGGAAACTTAGGAAAATTTCCATACATTCCTAAGTAGGTAAGACATTGATGAAATTAGTGGAACAAATTTAGTTTAGTTGGTTTTGATAGATATTTAATAATCGGTATAAGTGCTTGCAAGGGGTAGATACTTGTATTGGAAATTAATATTATTGGTATAAAATGTCGGAGTACTTGGGGTGGTTATAATTATAAGAACTATGTGAATGTCACGCAGGGTGGGTATTTATATTGCAGGAAAATGTTATTGTTACAGAACATGTCAGCCTGTATAGTAATTATAATTGTGGTATATAGATAAATTACATGTATTATATATTGGAAGGAAATATCAGCGATATAATTGGAATAACCATGAAAGTCTATATTTAATTCCACCCCTCGGAAATGGTATCTATGGGGAAAATTGATCAAATTGTACCAGATAAAAATATTCTTCATATTTTGCATTCATTAGGGCCAATGATGCATATATTGTTTAAAAAATAATTTTTTTCTTTTTGTTATAGCGAATAATACTTTCTCACTCGAGATATCTTCTTCGATTTGATGATTTTAACGATAATATTCCAATTATTTGACTCGTACTTTTCTCAACACTTCTCATTTGCACATTAATCACATCGAAGAGTAAAGTTTAATTTAGTTTCTCAGTCAAATTCGGGTTACTTGAGTAACTCAGAGGAATTTAAATTAATATACCATTTTGTTATTTACTAAGACTGGAAATATTCTTTCGAATCTTTCGTCACCACGAGCCAAGTTGGTTTCAATAAAATATACACGATTATCTCGTAACTAATTCAGACATTTGTCGCAATTTTAAGCAGGCATACCGAAGACATTTAAAAAGTTGCAAAGGATGTTAAATAAATAGCTGATTCAATGCATAAAACTTAAAATAATTGCGTGAATTTACAAAAGCTTCAGAACCGTATGCATAAACAATCTTTCCAAGCTTCTTGAATATGCTCTGCTACCATGAGAAAATACATAAAACATTCAGTCGCCTGTTAAATAAATAATTAACCTAACCGCATAAATCAAGGAAAAATACATAATTCGACAGAGAAACGGAAATTATAACGATACTAATAACAACCAGAAGAGAATGAACTCTTCAAAGCGACACCGTGAAAAGCGCACAAGCTGAAGAAAATATAGCAAACGCTTAAAAATGTATCGAATGAATAATTTCGCGTATGAAAGCCCTAGAAGCTTCTATCTCGTGGTTAGTAAAGTTTAAAACTGTTCAGACGTGAAATAGTAGAAAGCCGTGGAAGCTCTCGGCGCGTCGTTTATTTTCAAATTACAAACAACATTTTCTACCTTTAAATCACTTCTCCGGAAATCCTTCCTTTTCCCTGTGTGAATTATTCTCTTTCGAAGCGTCGAAATCTCGTTGGAAATTCCCTCTTTTTTCGCGAGCACTTAAACATCGGTAATGTAATATTTATATTCTGACAGTTGCCGCGAAACGTTGAGAGAGAACGAGTTCAGTTTCGGACCACGCGGCAACCTCGAGGGATCAACATCGGGGGATTAATTTTTCAGTTAATTTCGAAATTCGTTCTTTCGGATAAAACTCGCCGGAATGTGAAATGCAGCGGTACACGAGAATTGAGAAACACTGCGAACGATTTTCTCTCTTATTTCGATTCATCCTGTAGCCTCAATCCCTGATTGTTCATTCGCTCATTATAAGCACTGCAAAATTGATTCGATTCGCGTGTAACTCGTCGCTGAGAATCGAAGAACGAAATAGTATAAATATCCATACGATGTTCCATATAATCGACAGCTAATTAAATTTGTTAAATGTTATCTCCGTTCTATGTTTCTTGTTTCAATGTACCTTTAAGCAATTACCCGGCTGTTCTCGACGCCCGATTTCGAATAAATAAAAATTCCTGCGCTAGAAGTGTTGTTGCGAAAGTGGAAATGTCGGTCCTTAGTATGTAACACGGAGAATTAATTTTAAATGCGTTGCTGGACATGGAATTTTATAAAAGTAATTTTCCACAAACTATAACAACGAGAATGCAAGGGAAAGTTGATACGATCGTTGTTTCAAATTTTGTAATAATTGCTTCATTTGTAAATTCGAAAAAAAACGATTATAGGATAATTTTATATTATTATTTCTTTCTTCCTTTACAAATTTGAAAAGTAATTAGTGTTTGAAACAATTTATTTAGTAAAAAATCGAACGTGATCATGTTATTAATTCGCTAATATACAATATAAAATATGTAAATGCAACAATAAAATTCGAATATTTACAATTTTCTCTTCATTCCCTTCCCTACAAATTTTGTCCAAAAATTAAAGATAAATATATTTTCATCTTACCAATAGAAGAAATCTCACCAAAGAATCAAAGATACCAATCCACCGAAAGCAAACAAAGAAAACAAGCCCGAAGATCGAAATTAAAATTCCCAAAATTATCTGACGTACCAAACCACCTCCCCACTCCTCGACTTTCAAACTTCTATTCGGCAAAATTTCTGTTTCGAGCAGACCGCACGATCTTGCAATAGAAACTGGAGCAGGTACGTTTACAGAAGGACGGGAATTTCTCTGGATTTTCCTAGACTTCACTCCTACCCTAGACAGCAAAATTGCTCGTCCGGCAGAGACTCTCTGAAGGGAATACCGAATTCGAAATCTATAAAGGAGCGAGTCGTTTCGTAACTCAATCGTGTTCAAGCGATCGTGCACGATTGTTTTATTCAAACTTTCGAGCGTAGTTTCTGCAAATTAGTTGCTCGTAACGTTTCTAGTTATGGGACCAGCATCGAGTCCGGTGCTCTAGCGTCTCTGCGAGAAGAATGGAATGGACTGGTAACAAACCAGAAGGACCGTTCAGGTGTAGTTAAGCTCGAAAACTTTGATTCGATTACTTCTTTCCGGTAAATCGGAACCGAAGAGGCACGTCGCTCGCTCTTTTCCTTTTTTCTCGACCAATTTCGCTGCAGACCCGAGGTCGTTAAGTGTTGAAAAAAAAAAGTGCCACGCGGCGAAATTATTGGATTTAAAAGTGAAATTATCTGAGCTGAAAATTCCACCTTTTGGAATAATATAACTGCGACCCGGGTTTAATTAGAATCGAGAGTAAAGCTATGGGTATTTTACTCGCAGCGAAGTGGTGTTTTAATCGAAATTCGTTTGGTGTATTAGACTCAAGAATATTATAAATCGTGTGAGCGAGCTTAAATAAAATTTGGCGCAATTTATGAACCTCGAGTTTGAATTAAAATTCATTTATTATTTCTATCGAATACATTTCAAAGGATGTTGCTTCTTGTTGTCTGAACTCGTGCTTGGTGAATTATTTAAAGAAAAAAATTTTTGAGGTTATACTATGATGGGTATATTATTTCATTATATTGAAAAACATTAATTCTGGTATCAATCGTTGATTGTTAGTTACAATTCTCGTCCTATACCTTATACAAATTCTACGATTCTTCATTTATATTTAATATTTTATTAAATTTATAACTACTGTATTTGGTATTAATTTCTGTATCGTTTAAATTTCTCTCATTCATTCCATTTATGTGATATTTTGTTCCTTACTTATTTCGTACTAATTTCTAGTTTAGCCTTGTAATTGGGGGAAATTAACAGAAGCTCGAAATTGAAATGGCAAATCGTTAATACCAGAACAGAAGCTTGACAGTTGTAGAATGTCAATGTGTTTTATCTCGGCTTTCCTTTTATTTGGAAATACGAATCTGTATTTTATAAATGGGACGAATTTGGATAGATTAAATTGCGTCTGTTTGAAGTATAAGGGATTATTTGATGCATCGAATTATAGAGGTTCGGGTGGCCAACTTTTCTCCGTTAATTAGGCAACTGAGTTAGTTGATTAGCGAAGTTTGGTGAAATTTGTGCTTGGAATTTAATTCAATTCAATTAAATTCGATCCAAATTTACGACTCGAGGAATTATTTACAGCATGGAATTGGAACAGTAATAAGTATAAAAGAAGATGATCATTAAAATAGAATATCGGATTCATTATATCCAACTGATAACATCTTTTACTCTAATATTGAACATATAAATCCTCTATATTTTGAAACTCCAAATAACGTTAGAATTCTGGGAACATTTCACTCTTTCATCAGGAATATTGTCAAATGTCTAATAAATAGGTATACTATATATTAAAAATAAAAAATTTATGATAAATACATACGTTTCCTGTATCATCAGATTTGTATTTCTTTACGCACATATCATACAGTATAAAATGAAATATGTGTAAAATATTTTAATATCCATGCCTAGCATTTTTCAATTTAAAATTGAACCGAGTGTTCAATAACGATAGTGTTACGAACTGGATTACATTTTCGTTTATACATATTCCAATGACTATAAGCGAACTTTAAATTTGACATCTAAAACCGCAAGATGTATGGAATATTATCAAACACGAAATTAATCATTACCAAAAGGAATATATTAACAACGAAATGGAATATAAATCATATACTAACTGTTATATACTCGCTTGTGAAACACATCTATCAATACATTAACGTTTCTATATCGCAAAAACGTGGCAAACGTCCCTTGTGCTGCATCCTAATCCTGTGAAAGTCCATTCCGAAAAACACCAAGCGTCTCAATCATTGTCTTTCCATCAACGTCAATTTTTCATTTCCATTAAAAAAAAAAGCACTCATTCGACGATACCGATTTATCAATAGACACGCGAATCATCGTGACACGAACTTGTGTCATCGTTCAACCGAGTATAATCCTGGTGCGCGGAGAATTCAGCGGGATTCCGACGGACCGTTGATTTTTCGGCAATGCGGAATTCGTGAAATTCGAAAAATTTCGTTAAATACACGCGTAGTCGTTGCGAAACTTCTATAATTCGTACAATGCCAAAAATTTCGAAAATTTCGGGAAATTTATAAATTAGAATAATTAGAGAAATTCGTGAAATTTTACGAATTTGCGAAATTTCGTGAGATATTTTTGCCCGAGGTGGTATCACGGAACGCTTTGTTTGATAACGTCGACCGATCGATCTACGCGACAAACGACAAACCGAAAGCTCCCGTGAAATTAATGAGGCTCCTTTTTCATGGTGAATTAAATGCACGGACATGATGAGAAATCGATGGGAAAAGATAATGCGACTGGAAAACTGTCGTAATTTCGGAGAATAATGGCCGGCTATCAGAACGTCTATGTGGGAAATGAAAACCGCGGGAAGAAATGGTTATTTATGTAAGATTAATTAAGTAATGTCACTAAGTGAGCGCACTGATCCTCCAGTCAATTTAATAATTTCCGAAGCGGTAAATTACAAATTTGTATCTGTAATTTCTGTTTTATTTTTTAAATTATCTTTGTTTTATTCATACCTGTACTCGCCTGATAAAAATTACGTTTATATTTTGCAAGAATAAGATCGACCAGCAGTTGGTTAGTAGTGAGTAAATAGAACAATAGCGAGTGAAAAGAGAGAGAGAGAGAGAGAGAGAGAGAGAGAGAGAGAGAGAATGAGCGATCAGTGATGTGTATGAGAACAGTCTGTGGCATGTGGAGACAGAATAAAAGTAGAATTAGCTCGAGCCATTCCAGCTCGTCTGTCCTTTTTATCTTATATCTTTAAAATTTTATTTAAATCGTATTTCATTCGTATATCAAACATTACGGCCAGATTAAAAATTAACGTGATATAATTTATCTTTAGACATTTATTTAGACACAATTTCCCACGGAATAACAATTAATTCTACCCATATATCTTGAACTTCGGATTTATTTATTTCCTTTTTTCTATCTATTTGATGCATCACTGTTGGCATTGAATCAAACATTACCTTTCAAACGGTAATTAGATGTCCTTATATATTTCACCTTTCTTTTTCCATTTATTTATCGGATTTGATATTCATTGTCATTTCAAAAATCAAGTATTCCTTATGCACGATTATAATTTCTTCGACCTCAATCTAAACTAGAAACGCAAAATGCTACAACGAATCGCGATTTTCTCCCTCGCTGCAATCAACCAAAATTCGGCTAAAAAACTTGTTTTTTAGGTATATTAATCACGTACAGACTAATACATTGCTACAAAACTACGCACGGGTGTAATATACACCCGTAAACAAAGTAAACAAAGTAAACAAAGAGTCCATGCGTATGTTCGATACGAGTGTTGTATGATTGAATATTTCACGAGGACAATACCGATATAATTAATACTCGAATACTGGAAATTGCTACACTCCCGAAATACCGAGGAAAGAATCCATGGTGGACGTGGAATAAAGCCCTCGGACTCGAAAGGGCTGATACTCGCCATTTCTTCCGAGCAGTTCCGCGATTTTTCTCAGACATTTCAGGCAGTTTTGTAGATAACTTTTCGAAGCAACCACCAAGACTTCGAACGAAATTAACTTCGCAACGAGTTTCCGATTATTTCAATCGTTGAAACTTTTATGAACCACTTCGGTCGGCTTCAACAATCTTTCGCCCTTCTCTGAACTCCTTAAGACTTTTTTCGTTAGATTTCGAACCATAGGGAATTCATTTCATCGTTATCTATAATTATCTTTATCGTTTACCCTGCGAAACACTTAATTTAAGACGACAGGAATTTATATCAGCCCGCTTTTACTTTAGATCACATTTTACTCTGTCGTCGTCCATTTCTGTTTCTCCTATTTCTCATATTTCTCTTGTTCAGAAATTGTAATTTCCACTGTAACGAATTTATTTCAGACTACATATCGAACAGGCGTTTCGTTAATATCTATGCCTATTTCTGTCGTTCATATGAATACGAATACCACGTAATATTACGAAGGTTAATACGGTCGAAATTACGTAGAAATTGCAATTAAAAATTGCGAGTTACGCTAAAAGGAATTAAAATCCCGGACTAATCGGGACGAAAATTGACGATACACGAGTCTCTACACTTTCTTGCTAAATTAAAATCCAAATTCACCCGATTTACACGTACAACCAAGCCACGAAGGCGACAGAAATTCTTCCCGACAGGATTCAGACCCGGCACTTTATAAATCCTGCACAAAGGCGTTTGTTCCCCTCCAAAGCAGGATTACAAGCTGACTGTTTTCATTTCGTAATCTCCGCGAACGCAGCTTTGAACGACGACGTCTCTCCTCGGGCCTGTCCGCTGAAGAGAGACAGAGTGAGAGAGAAAGAGAGAGAGAGAGATGAAAGAGAGCGAAGTTTCTTCCTGTTTTCGTCCTTGTATCTGATAAACACGTCTCACGACCAGCGAACGAAAAAGGGCAGGGAGAAAACGAAGATATAGAATATAATAGAACAAGGGTAAGGGAAACAGCTCGAGGCAGTCGCGACAAAACGAACAGCGTGAAATTCACTTCTGTTCCATCAGGAATTATTTTAGTGAAAAGCTTTTCGCGTGCGCGTGAAGGAAATGCCAGATTTTTCTTCGCCCGACGCAGTTTTCACGCGAAATTTTCTCGGTCCACCGGCCATTAATCATTCCGCTTTTAGCGGCGCGTAAATTCGTCCACGGTCTCTGCTTTGCGCGAAATTTCGCGGCGGCAGACGGGAGAAAAAGGAAAATACACGAAGGGTGAAAAAAGTGGGAAAGAGGAGAATAAACGGTGGACAATCGGAGGTGAATTTTCGAAGAATTGTATTCATTGGCCGGGCGATCATAATGGCGTGTAGAAGTCGATAAATTTCTCTGCCGTTTAAATTGCCGGCTACCGATGAGGTTCCATTTTTCGGCCGAAATTAAAAAAGTTAGAATTAATTAACGGACCACCGATCCGTCCGTGAGATCTCTTCGCGGACTTCTCGCTACCCACCCTATCCTTTCCCACGTAATTTATTTGATAATTATTCGCTGCGAAATAGATGGCGCAGAGTAATTTCTAATCGATACTTGTTCTAGCGGGATCTCTCTTTTTTTCGTCCTTGCCGTTTCCTTTCCGTTGAAATCCCCCGAAACGGGAGAATAAAGCCGTGGAAATAATACTCCGGGCTGTATCATGACGAGAAATTCTCCCTTGTTAAATTGTACAGCTTTGCGAGAACAATCTTGAAGTATTGGAGTGGATTCCGTATGTCACTGGTGTTTATAACAGTTGCAACAAATTGTCGCGTTTCTTCTGAGTTTTTTAGAATCACGAAACTGTATGAAGCGAAGGTCGAATGTTGTCAAAACCAAGAATTCCTTGTATTTATTTGTTTACAGGAAAAATATTATGAACATTTCGGTATTTATTTACACGATAATCTCACTCGTTCTTCACCTTTTTGAATCTCTTGCCGATGAAAATAAAATTGAATAATGTATAGAAGATGATTAATGTCTTTGCAATGGCGCTAATCGAGTGAAAGTACAGGGGTTAATAATACAGAAGAAGATTAACTACAGTTTATATATTTTTCCAAGAATTTCATCTATTTTCGTGAAAGATAAACGAAGTAAAGTGATACAATAGTTTAAGGAAGTTTCATTACTTAAAAACGAAAGAATTTTTTACATATTTTCATATGTTAAATTCGAATCTGACTGGTAAAATTAGCCACTGTATTTTATTCGAGAGACGAATGAATAAACGAATAACAAATATCGATTATAACAATATTCACAAAAAATCTAGTCAAAATGGTATTTTCGAATATTTTGGTTAACAGCATCCTATAGTATTAACCTAGAAAAAGCTGTCAATTATAAAATAGAACATTATTTTACTACAGAATTCCAAAGCTTTAAATTTCACTATACAAATTTTATCTAAAAACGAAGTTTTGAACACTCTGTCACTCGACCATCACTTCGGTTATATTTTTGTAGACTTATTAAGACACTGAAATTTATAATATGTTATAAATTTACACATATTTAATAAATAGAGTATAACTATTTAACTATTTAACTTATTTTATTACAAATGCGAAAAATGGTCAACGAAAATTGTGATTTTCTTGAAATAATAAATTTTCAATTTTTATTTTCAAAGTATTATTCAAATTACAGGAACTATACTCTCCTGACTAAAGTAACTCCTTTATTTTTGCAGTGATTTTTGTTTCGACGTTAGAATCGTCAATTAAAAAGTTATTTTTCCAGACAGAAACAGAAATTAATTAATTTGCGTTTTACGTGTCAGGACATCTCCGCGTGCCTTTTGAATTTCATCGTTGAACAAAGTGTCCAACAGCTTTTCCCGTAAATCATTGTTCTCCTGTTTCCGTTCTGCGTGACGTCAATTAAAAAAGTTGTTCCGTCGCAAAAATTAATTATGCGTATTGCTACGTAATTCCCCCTGGGGCACAAATTCACTTTTGAATTGCTAAAAAAAACTTGCCTTCTCCGCGGATTATATTTCCCGCAGCCATATTAGACATTGTTTCGATTTCTGTAATTGCCGCAATGTTTCGTGTTGTGAAGCATCTGGCAAAGCTTATACAAAAGAAGGAGAATGAAAAAGTGTGCCTAAAAAGCACGTGTTCTGGTTCCTTCGGTACGCGAAATTTTTTATTAAAATTACGCGCGTTGAAGTGACTTCTCTTAAATAATGACACGATACGAGGTAAATAAGAATATTCGAGGAATTAATCGTGTCAAGAGAGTTTAATTTCTCCGACATGAATTATTCTTTGATGCATAAATTTGAAATTAAAATTACCTGGAAAATTTCCGATCTCGAAAGAGCCCTTTAAAGAGAAAAACCGTTTTCGAAACGTCGAGTCATTATTCCGAATTACACTGAGAAAATTCCGCTATAGTATGAACCTTCGAAACGTAACATTGTTTACCAAATACAATGCTCGATCCAGGCACAAAACGGTTTCGAGTATATTGTACGTTTCTCGTGTCAACGATTTCGCTGGTATCGAACAGGAGGAGGACCGCGGTCCAGAGAAGATAGAAAAGACCAATAATGGCGAGAAGAAAAAAGCGTGGAAAATGGAAAGAAAATAAAACCGGTGAATATCCAATGGGAAGCAATCGAATAATTCCTCTCTAAATATTTTCTAGTCTGCTCGTTCACTCGTCGCGCAATTTCACCAGGACCAATCGAGGGACAAGAATTTTTTAATTTGCGACACAGGAATTCGGATCGTATCTTTGATTTCTATACGCGTGCGAACACGCGCGACTCGTAAAAAGGAAAGAGTCCGGGACCAAGAGGAAAGGTTTCGAAAATAAGAATAGGAAAACGAGCAGATGCATACGCGCGCGAGAATGGAAAAAGAAAAGAGACAGGAGCCGAAAAAGAGAGAAGAAAAAAAGGCAGGGAAGCCACTGACACATGCACGCGTGTGAATCGATAAAGGAAAGCGACAGAGACGAGAAAAAAAATAGAGAAGCGAACAGACACATACTCGCGAGTGTTCTCTGTCAATCGAGAGACTCGTGGACGCGAGGCTATGAATTATTCGTGAATTCTGTCGGTTGTTTTTCGGCAACATTTAAATTGTCAATGCCCGACCGAGAGTTATACTCGGCCACGGTGCAACAAACTTTTCTTTACGAGCAATCGATATTCCCATTATTAAGCCGTCCAACTGGCCGAGTTTCAAGAATATTTCGCGACCCGAATTCGAACGGCTGCCGAATTACACGGGAAATCAGATAGCATTAATTAATTAAGCGGAAACGAAGCCCGAGGTGCGAGTGAATATAATTGGAATCGAAATAACTGGGAATCCGGAAAACGTCGAGGGATGACTCGCGATCGGGCGACACACGTGCACGATCATTTCAATATGCCGGTGGCACGTATGCGAAGTCGCGACACGTCTCGCTGCCAATTTCTCCTAAGCTCTATTAATTTCGCTTTTCATATTTTCCGGATTTCCGCCGGCTTATGCTAAACCGTAGCTTTCCGCTGCGGGATATTCACATCGACTGAACTATCCCGGAGAAGGAGGTAGTGTTCTATCATTGATCTAACAGCGAAGACTTAGGTTTACGTCGGGGCTTTGCCGTTATCAGAGAAGACAGTGAATCCGAGAGAACCGAAGGGAGTTCGGCTTCGATTATAAGATGTTAGTGATAGAACGTTATACGGTAAATTTTCTTTATTTAACGGCGACGGTTTAACGTGTAATTTGTGAATTTGTTTCTCCCTTGTCGCATAATTTTTGTTATATTTCTTAAGGCACTGTGTCGTGATTGGGTGGTACGTGTCACGAGGGGCGAATATTTGAAGAAAAATGTATGAGAAAATTTGTGCGTTTGGAGGAAATATCGTATGAATACATGAAATGTATTTTGGAAAATTTTTGCACCTGGTACAAGGAATGAATATCTGGGAGAAACTTGTATTTTCAAATCATCCAATGGAACGTATGCCGTAATGCAAATATTCCCTTCAATATTGCACTTATTTTATACGAAGAATTTTTTATTTAATATGAATATTATAACAGAAACGTTAACGTATTTTTATTAAATATTTCCAATATTCTGCAATATAAATTACATTCGCATTATTTAATCCACATTTAATTCGCAATTTTTCCTCCCGTCTCGAATAAAAATATCAATCCTGCGACAGATGATATCCTGCTAAACGCCAGAATCGACGAGTAACAGCGAAGAAAACGTGTTATTATATTTTCGTTCAATCCTATCATTTTAACGCATCACCGTTTTCCCCAGGAATCCCTAGAATTTACCGTCATCGCAAATAAACAATAATGGGAACGTGTCGCGCGAACCCCGTTCGCAATTTCACTGTTCTCAGACACCATTTCATCCCCGCTGTAATTTCTGCGACGCGATGTGAAACGGAAAAGGAAAAAACTCGTTCCGAATTCTTTAAACAATTTGAATAATTACAATCTGACCGAACAGCATCTTTCGTTTAATCGTATTTTATCAAACTCCGAAACAAAGATTCGCAAAGAGAAAGGAGCAACAGAGACATGAAAACTGAGAGAGAAGGAAGAAGAAAAACAAAAAGAGAGAAGAAGAAGCGCGAACAGAGATAGACAGAAAGAGAAAGAAAGGGAGAGGAGAAAAGAAACGGACAAAAGGAGAGCAAAAGCTAGAGAAAGACACGCACAAAGAGCGAGGAGCAGAGAGATCGAATTAAAGGAGGAAGAAAGAAATATAGACAGAAAGGTAGGAAGAAACAGGACGAGAAAAAGAAAAAGACTGAGAGCAAGAAAGTTACAGACACAGCGAGGATGAGAAAAAAAAATCGAACTGAAAGAAAAGGAAAGAAATATAGACAGAAAAACAGAGGGAAAAGGAAAAAAAAGACGAAAAGAAAAAAGGAGGAAGGGAGAGGGAAAAATACGCGCAAACCGGGGAACGGAAAGATCGAATTGAGAATGAAAGAAATACAGAGAGGAAGAGAAAAATAGAAAGAGAGAAAGAAGAGAGGGAGAGAGGAATATTCCAAAGCTGGCAACATTGAAATGGTTGGCATATTATATTTGGACGAAGCCGTGTTCCGGTGCAATAACGGAAAATTTGGTCAGCGCAAGCCTCGATGCGGGGGTGATTTTCCGCAGGGTTGGAAACTCGTCGCCTTACCACGACGTGTCCTCCCCTATGCCGTGTACTATTTACGAAATGTACACGCGTACTTAGTGCACCGTCCACTCCAAGTGACCCAGATTAGCGTTATTGACACCCGAGCTAGTGCGCCGATTTCAAAAGCTCCGATTTCAAAGACTCCCTATGCCGGTCAGTCGTTGCACGTTCCTTCGTCATCAAGCAAATACTAAACGCGTGGAAATTAAAAAATAATTGGAGGA
This sequence comes from Lasioglossum baleicum, assembly GCF_051020765.1. Lineage (NCBI taxonomy): Eukaryota > Metazoa > Arthropoda > Insecta > Hymenoptera > Halictidae > Lasioglossum > Lasioglossum baleicum. Next base: position 32,376 of record NW_027469922.1, on the reverse strand, counting down.
CCGAGCGCAGGAATCCTGGAGATGATCGATTTTAATAATTTCACTTCGCCAGTTGAAATTAAACTGTCACTCGCAATCGATATTAATCAACGATATTTTCTGTTTCCCTCATTGTGCCGATGTTCTTTCAAATTTTTCTCACAGATACGCGTGTATTCTTCCTTTCTTCGGAATAACTTTCGAGGATATATTGTATTATATTATCATGGACGTTATTGCACAATCTATTTTAGATTTGATTTATTCCTTGCTAAAAGGAAACGCGTGTGTTTTTAAAATAAGTTTCGTTTGTAAGACTCGAGGAGAGTGATTCCTCCGCGCTTTTCAGTAATACATATAGCAAACGAAGACCTTTTAAAGGATATATTATGCAACGCGAAACGCAACGTCTCATAGGAGATAAAATTTACGAACAGCCGTGAGGTTCAAATCAAGCAATTGAACCATCTGTGCAAATGCAACTACCATTTTCACGAAATAACTTCGGTCCAGCCTGTTCGCAATCATAGCAAGCCGATCGAAGCTAATATATCTGGAAACATACACTCGAAACGAATCAACGAGGTCCCACTAGAGCCAGCGCGAGAGTTTCCAACCCTCGAACGCGATTAAGCTACCCCATCTATGGTCACGCACTTCGTAACTGCCTCGATTTCTCGTTTCGTTTCCTGTTACGAAGAAAAAGTCCCGGCTGTTGGATAAGGTCGCCTCGGAGTACCATCGATTCTAGCACAGGGTGAACAGAGAAAATCGTGGGAAGAATGGAAAAGTTCGATGAAAATTTTTCAAGCAGTCGACGCGTACCAGCGCCAGCTAGCGGCATTGAATTCGAGTGCTTCGTAATTCTCGGTACGATTAGAAACTAGAAACGTCGAATAACCATGGAAATCGCGAACGATTCGAAGGGACATCAACCTAGGAATTTTTCCAACAGCTGCAGGCCCACGGGAAAGCGAACGGGCGTTTTAATTCCCTCGGGAGAGAAAGGAAGCTTTAAAACGACGCTGCGACAAGGAACAAAGTGTGCTTTGCATGCTAAGTCGAGAATCGGAGCAGTTCTTCAGGGACTATTTGTAATTTTGTTACTATTTCGTGGTTCTTTTCAAAGCAGTCTGTTAGACACCGATGATGGTATCTCAGGATAACGAATCGTGAGATGTATCGATGTCGCGTTCTTTCTATCGATAAAGACCGATAATTGATAGTAAGGAGATAGTAAGAAGAACGAATAAGAATTTTAAGTGAGAGTTTCAGTATAGAACGATGGAAGATAGGCTATTCAAACGGTGTTACTAGAAAATATTGCGATGAAAACACGATACTATGTACTTTAGTAGAAGCTAATACGTTGGTATCGCTTTGTTATGCAGATAGGGATTAGTAACTGATAGTAAAAAGATAGTAAGAAGAATAAATAGGAATTTTAAATGAAAGGAACTGAGAATAACGAGAATATCAACCTGTTAAGTTCAGGTATAAGACTCGATTGACAAGTCAAAGGAACTTGCTGATGTTTCTTTAGAGATATCGTCTCTGAGTATTCGATATTATCCACAGAAATTTTTCTTTCAAAAATCTTTCGCAAAGTCTCGAGACAATATCAGGACAAGGAACAAAGTTATAATATAACTCATGTCCTAAATTGATCATTGATATAGTGATTGCGATAAAACGCTGTTCCGAGTTTATTAGCAATCTCATTTCAAGTTTGCGTTACACGTTGAAGATTAATTAACGACATACGAGACTAAATTCGGAGAAAGGTTGAATTTCACGAAGTTCTTCTTTCAATTATACTTGGAATCCATTTGCATCGAAGGAAAGTTTGGAAGCAACACTGTGGCAAGGGACAAAATGTACTTTGCATGCAAATCGTTACTGCAATGAGAAGAAACTGGCTCTAATCTATGGATAATTTTATTGCAATATTTTTTTCCTATATCGTAGGTCGATTAACTCCATAGGAAGCTTATGAGACTCGATACAGTGGTGTAGGTGTAGAGATCGGTTTGGTGAAATTTCTCTTTCAACCGCACACAAGGAATTCATTTGCATGGAATTGTTGGCCTTCCATACCGCTCCACTGTTTTCTGTAAATATTTGACCAGTCAGCCGGGTCAGCAGTTTTCCTCTCTCCATGTCAATAATTTCCAATTGCAACTTTTCAAAATGAATTCGCAGTGTGTAAAAAAGTTCTTTGGGATTCGAAACGAGTCAGCAGTATCGGCGAAACACAACCATGCGATCATCTCAAGCTGCTCTCGCATTTACATTTCCAACGATGTAAAATACAGTGAAATAAGGAATTTACATTCTAGAATGAAATGAAAAATTTCTACCTTACAGTAATATTTCCGCGGTATTGCTCGAAGAAGAGGGAAGACTGTTATCGATATTGGGGAAAAAATCTTGAAGAGACATCATCGAGGCACATACGCGTACCTTTTGAATCTTCCTTGGGAATCTGAATCTTTCGACGAATATACAAAATGAATCCGATGCGTGTAAAGGATTCGTTGATATTCCAAGCGAGTCAGCAGAATGGGAAGAACGACCAACCATGTAATCATCTCAAGCTGTTGTCGCATTTACATGTGGAACGAGATTGTGCGGGGCAAAGAGAATAGTAAAGAACCGAGAAGCTCTTTGCAAGAAAGGCCTTTTTACCAAAATCGTACCTCGAGATGTTCAAAAGTAATACATTTCTTCTTTTCTTTTCTTTTTTTTTTCCGCAAAATCGCGATATTCGCAAAAATAAATTTCACCTTTAACACTTCACACACGGGAGACAACCTAAATCAACATTTGATCAAATTCCGAAGATGTTAATTAATATATGAAATTTCAAATAACGTAACGTTAACTTGTATTGAATTTCTTATTTAAAAAATATCGTCGACTTTATAGCGAAAATATTCTAACTGCTGTTTTTCTGTAACGAAAAAATTACGAATAATATATATTATAACGCTGCAATAAGGATTAAGTTGCTATTTTCTGTCTTCCTATCCCCCAAATACCTTCACAATTGATATTCACGAATGCAATAATATTCGGAGCTGGAAAAAGATCCTGCAGAATTGGGCCGGTCAGAAGGAATCATTCACGATGTATTAATCACAGAGATCCGAAATCCTTATTCATCCTAACAGACGTATTTAAATTCCTTGAGCTTACTTTACTTTCTGCTATCGCGAATTTTTGTAATCATTGAACGTGTTTTACATTATAAACCATATATCACACGTTCTGTGAATTATATTTACGTATATAATGGAATGATATTAAACCGGTTTGATTATATATGGGTTCCAGAAGCCCCATTAGGAGTTCTAGAGTCAGAAGGACATCTGAGACGTCTGTCAAGTGTGTCTAATCATTTAATCAATAATCAAAGTCACGAAACTAGTCGAACTCCATCCAGCCTGACCTATCTTCCATGCAGGAAAATACAATTTTTCCAGTTTCGCGTAAAGGATCAACATTTAATTATATTTATATCGTTTGGTTCACGAAAGTATCCGAAAAAGAACTAATATTTAGAAAAGAAATTCTGGAGAAACGTCATGAAGACACAAACAAGACGACAAATTGCGGGTCTTCGTGGAAACCTAAATGGCGAATCAATGTATTCGTTCGTGTTAAACTTAACGCATAATTGAACGTGCATATATCCCTGTAATATCCGACATGAACAATACAAGTACAGCTTTGAAGGTATTACACGTTACGTCGATTAATGAACCTCCTGATACTAACCAGCCATCCTCTAATTAATCGGAAGAGAGAATTTTCAACTGAAAGGTTGAGCACTGCCACGAATTCGGTTAAAACTCTTGCTTGACTGCATGACAACCTGCCGTGGTCACGTTGAACGGATAAGAAACGAGAAAAAGTCGCTTCATTTCGCGTTAGATGGTAAAGGATCGATCGGTGGTGATCGTAAAAATGGCGTCTCTATCGACTTATTTCGGGACGAGTTTCCACTGAACGCGGTCTGGGGAGCCACGATAATGTACACGAGAGTTATTTCATGGAGGAAACTGGACGTTCACGAGCGGAATCGCCAGATGTTTACGATGGACCTCGACTGCCAGACATCGAGATCAAAGTAACAGGATTATTGAAGGGGATTTTGTAGCAACGCTGGTCTTGCATGCGAGTAACATAACCGCGACACATTAACAAGAACCATTGAATCAAACCGTGTTTCCTCTTATCAGCCTTCGAATCGGATTCCCATATTAAATGAAAGGTAATGAAGATTTGCAGGTGATACGGATTGAAGCGTTTACGACATATGGACCATCGTATGTATAATCACATATCGAGTGATATAACAAAATTTGGATTTTACTCAATTTCGGTGACTCGATAATCGACCGTTTTATCGTATTAACGTGGAAAGGAGTATTATCGACTCGAAGTGGACACTTGAATACAGAGTGGATGCTAATTTAAATCCTATGATAGGAATAATTAGATACGCAGAATTAAATATCTATTAGAATAGAAGTCATCGTTAATTTTGAATATGTACAACAGATACACTTGGACGTTTTTAGTAAATGTAAAAGGAAAAAATTCCACGGCTGATATTTTGACTAGTCCTAGTGGTAAAATAATAAATAATACATGGTACGAGAACGATATACTTCAATCGAGTTTACACTCGATATGGATTTGGATAGAAACGTTGCTCATCGTAAATACAGCGAGCAAAGCGTTATGAATCGGTAACTGCACGCATAGCTGCTGAATTTTGTCTATATTTTTGTAACAAATACAGACACCACGCTTCTTTTTCCATAATTATTTTATAAATTCGTAAAAATGTACCTACACGCTTGCATTCCTTCTACACCTTCTATAAACTCCGCAGTAAATACCCACAAAAATAAATTACCCATTTGCTAAGACTTAAAACAACCCATGCTTTAAATAACTCATAATATGAAAGCAGTGTAAGTATGATTTAAATGATATAAAACGAATTCTATTGTCGCTTATTTTGCGTCGAATTAATTTAAAATACCATAAAATAAATCTATTTTCACGAAAATATCGAAGAATCAAATCGGATCGAACATGTACCTTTGCCGTAATTCGTTCTTTTAATTTACAATATATTAAAGCACCGACAAAGTATAGAAACGTTAAACTAATCTGGTAATCACTGGCACATATTCAAGTGTTTCTCAAATTACCCAGGAATAATTAGATTGAAATTACAGCACTTTCGGTATGAATCCCTGCAAGCAGCCTCACAGTCGCCGGTAATTCCCCGACAAAACGGTAGAAAAGGAGGGAAAAAGAACGGAATTGTCAACGTCTCTGTCATCTAACTTCTTCTTTCCAAATCAGCTCATCGCTTTATCATTAACTCCGCGTCAGCCCCACTGTAGGATTTGCATTTCCCGTGCAACCCCTCCGCCTATCTCCGTGTACACTCTTTCCCGTTCATTAGCAGGAAGATCCGTATTTTTCGTAGCGGCGTGTGTTCGTTCGCGTTTGTCCCAGAAAGCCGAGAATTATCAGCGTTGTCAAGTGTGAAATATGAGCATAAAATGCCTGGAGGACGTTCGAGCGCCGTTGAAGGTTGCTTTTCCATGCGAGCAACGACACACGCAGCTCGGAGACGCAGCCGATGCACGAGGAGCGAACAACAAAGGAGGAAGAACCGAATCGATCCTCCCTTAAACCGATCCCTCTATCTCTCTTCCGCTCTCTCCCTCTCCTCTCTCCCTCGTAGGAGCAGTTTCCGGACAAACGCGAGCATATGAATGATTTATCCCGTCGTTTGAAAGTCGTTCAACGGATCTTCCGAGAGCACTTCGCGTCGATTTATCGCCGGCAAGAAAGAGACAGCTTCTGTGGAAGACGGAGCTAGTGGGAATGAGAGGGAGGAAACGAAAGGGTGAGAGGGTGGTACACGCTTCCTCCGACGTACAGAGTGGCCACGTACACACTGTCACGTACATCTCGAGAACTGGCATCGATCTCACCTGCTAGCTACGATACGGCAGCCGCGTATTATCTCCTGTTGAATGCCGCAGCTCTCTGCCGTTTCCAATTTCATGAACGTCCACGGAGTTTTGCTCCGTGATATACCCCCGGCACAATGACAACCAGTAACACCTCCGATTCAGGATTACCCGCTTTTTCCCCTCGTAATTAAGCGCCGAACCGGTTTGCTGGCTACCAATGGCTCGTGCACCAGACGCCGATGTCTTTTTCCATCAAGCTCTTATCTCTGGCATATTGCGTCGGTTTTCCTGTTTACTGACATTCGGTCACCGTGTCTAGAGATATTATCGTCGGTGGTAAAGGAGATAGCTAAAGGGGATTATTTATCTCTTACGCGTGCGACTATCTGTGAAGATTAGTCTGTGAATAAAAGTGCTTTAGTTCGTTGAATAGATATTAATAAAGTAGGAAGTCGATTAATCGGGCTTCGAATAATTATTAGAGAATATTCTCGAATATTCGGAAGCTCCTGTTTTAGAAGTTTCTATGAAATTTATCAAGTGCGCTTGTTCGTTGCTTCAATGGTGGTAGGAGATCAACGCGATGAAGTATTTATAAGCGTGAAATTGAGGAACACGGTAAAATTTAAAGGCCGTTGATCGATTATAACTATGGTAAAGGAGAAAGAGGTTATTTTAACATGGGATATGTATTTTTAGTCATTTTCCTGTGCATTCTGATTTGGTCTAACCCGCCTGTCCCTCGCAGTTGATTTAATCGGTTAAATTACTCGCTACAAATTGGTAATTCTAGTACTAATGCAATTAATATCCGATCTATTCGTAATTAAGGTCTTCAAATTTCCGCTCGAGATAGAAAGGAACTTTAAAAACAATCGAATGAAAATGAAATTTCATGAAATATCGAAAAATCGGAACAACTTCAAAAACCACAGAAAATAATTTCTTTATCCCCACGATCGTCCTTAGATTATCAACGCAATATCATCAAACGCTAATATGTCTATCCCGTACGTCACGAAATTCGATAAAAATATTAGAAACTCTCCGAATTTCGTTACGCGATACCACAGATGATAATTTATAACGACACGCGAGAAGTTAGACTCTTTCCCGTGCAAATGCAAGCCGATACCGACTGTACACCGACTAAATTTCTCGAGATTATCCATCGTAGCGAAAACCAACGTGTTTAGAAATCAGTACGAAACGATCTCGATCCTATAACAATCTAGAGAACGCCGATACAGCGATAACGCGCACGGTTGGCCACGGTTTGCCGTTCGTCTCGAAGCATCCGGGTTCGTTCCTCGCGCTATCCGGTCGCCAGATGATTACTACGACCAGTTTACACTTTGTTGATTGTCAAACAGCGAGTGTCTCCGGCAGCGGATCGACTCGTTCGAGCAAACGACCCGGCAGAGGCGTGTGAAGCGTGCCGTGTTTGCTCAGCTAGCGGACGAAGCACACGAGGCGAGCGTGGTTTACGCGCGCTGGCAAAGCGTGAAAAACCCCGCTGTGCCCGCCACAGCGCCAAGATCGATCCGCTGCTCGTAATTCGGCGGGGCGAAAGTGTTGTTCCGGAGATTTCTCTTCGCTGTTTGCCGGGGATCATTGCCTCTGGTCTCGGTCCGTGTCTGCGCGATATCGCGACCAGGCACGCTGACTGAAAAATGACTGGCATCGGATTAAATCACTCGAACAATAGACGAAGGGAAACAAACGAGATGATCGAATGCCTTTTCGATTTGCTCTCTGTGTTACTCGCGCGATGTATCAGCCGGTTGCAAACGAGCACAGTCGCGCTTTATCTGCCACTTTTTGCATGCAAGTTTCACGTTAACGTGGAATATCGATATGTTGTCTTCCTAGCTGTGTACTTCTTTCGTCAATTTTCGGGAACATAGATCAGGGAAAAAAGTTATGGCATTTGTTTTTACCGGGAATCGTTTAACCCAGAGAGATTCCTTTAACGATTAGAGCCGAGTCGATGTAATCATTTTCATCGAGAATCGTCTAATCCACGAGCAGTGGCAAATTTGGAGAATCGATGTTATGAATCGACTTTGCGAATTTTAATAATTTATAACAAACGAGTAAGAAGAATAGTTCAATTTACTCTTAACGATAAATTTGGAAGGATTGAATCGATTATGTGGTTTGAATGGAAATTTTGTTAATTCTTACTATTCGTTACGAGCTAAAATTGTGTTCCACATTGAACACTTTCACTGGGTAAATTAAAATGTGGAAATTCACAGCGATGTCGATGAACGTTCGCTATTAGCGGTTCACCTTTTGATATAAAGCGAAATAATTAGCTGATAGTTAAATTTGGAACACTAGATGAAAGATATTTCCGGAATGAGCAAGCATTAAAATGAATATCTTCGTTAACGATTTGCCATTAAATCAAAGTTAATAGTATTCATTATCGTAAAACCGAGTAGGTAAGCAGTTGATAATTAATAAATAATAGGTTAGTGGGTAGGATTCACTATAAAAGCGCGACGGTATATTCTTCGGGAATTAAAACGGTTAGCTATTTTTCAATTACTTCGCGTAACAGAAATTGCTTCGTCCAGCACTTTCCAGTAACGATTTTATATCATTACTTTCAGTAATTCAATTTTGATCGTAAATCTCCCAGGGACTTTATTAAACCTGTAATGCAAATTTTATTTCTGAAAATTTAACGCGGTTAACCTACATTCACTAATTAGGAAACGTGCGAAAAATCGTAGCAACGCGATCGTGTTTGGTTTCCCTGCTGCCCACCCCTCTCGCGATACTTATTTTACTAATAAATTTCATCGCCAATAATCGGAAATTGTATTCATTAATTTGGTCAAATTAAATCCTGTCGTATCAGCTGAACACACACTTTTTCTCACGCGAATAAGATCGGCCTAATTACAAATTTCAAACGCGTCCCTATTCAGTGTTGCGTTCGAGAAGATAAATTGCTATAACGTTGAACATAATGAAATTTATTCGTTTCGATAACAACATCGTTTAATTATATTCGTATTGCATTACCGTATAAATTGTCGGAGATTTTACAGGGATTGTTAACTTAATTTCAACGATGAAATTTTGTATTAAAGTGATTTTAACGTTCAATATCAACGAGCACGATATCGCAGAAATGTCGCCCTGTTCGCCAGATTGGGCAGTTCGTTTCACTTTTTATTCCTCCTTTTTATTTCGGCTAGAAACTTTTAACATATATGAATTTACATGAGAATATAAATTTCAGTAAAATGAAGTTAAATAACTAATTAAAAACTGAGACAAGAACCGAGACTATAATTCAATGGAACAAGAAGCAAAAATTGTAATTTGGGAAAAATTAAAAATTAAAACTAAAATTGTGGAAAACTAAAATTGAAACGAAAATTGCGAAGAATTTAATAAGTGATTCGTTTATTTCTTTTCTCCCTTTTTATTCGCCAGGTCACCCGATAAAAATGTTTTACAAAATTTGTGTGAACTAATATCGATATACGGTATGTAATTTTATACGCGTAAATATATTGCAGAAACATGAAACAGTATAAATAACATTACACGAATATATTTGTTACTCGCTACACGTGTTTCTATTAAAAATGATACGGGTTATTCGAATTTAACTTGTATCAAGTTTACGTCAATCTTTAAACTGTATTACACCTGCCAGTTGATTCTACAATTTCAATTTATGTGCTCTACGACGTTGAACTTATGTCATTTATTTAGGACAGAATTTCAGTTATTTCAGAGCTTTAAAAATCGCAACGAGACTCGATATTAAATTCTACAAAAGAATCTATGAATTTTCATTGAAAAAGCTGCGCGAATATTTACTTTTTAAAATACGATATTCACATGAATTGTCTGAATTTATTTGTGAACGTATTTGTTTCTTCCAAAGTCAACTTATTAGCATTATTCGCGTTTTAATTATTGTTCCGGCGATTCGACACAATCGGATAACGTTTTATTTCATGAAAACAAATCGCACAAAAATCGGGAATTTTCTCTTCCGAAAAATTATACGAAATATATGATGCGTATAAAAATAAAAATACGCAATTTTAATCCTACTTTCCTCGTCGAAATTTAATTTTCCAGTCTCGAATCATATCTTGTTTCAAAGCAGAGAATACCGCACGGTAAGACAGTGTATCCCAAAGGTAAATTGTGTAAATTTTCTGCCGTTGTAATTGACAGCAGTCCAATCTATCTTGCTAGACACGAGTCCCCCACTTTACACATGCTCCGTATGAACCCGCCAAATTAACTGAGGAATTCGGAAAAATTAGCATTTCCAATGGTGCTCGAAAAAGGAAGTTAGAAATCACGGGGACATATTGATTATGTTAATTCAACCCCGTTCATTCCCATTCAAACACGATCAATATACGGTCACGCATAGATTTCACTCTTTGTCTTATTATTAGCATAAAGAGGTAAAGATTTTTACAATACTATTAGCTATTAGATTTCATTGCACCGCGAATTTAAGTACGGTTGCTCAAAGAAATTATTCTTTCAGACCTTTAACAAGTGAAACATCCACTTCGAATTATATTAAAATGATAAAATAATATTGCACCTCTGACGAGGTGAAATCGTTGAAAATTTGACGCAATCGTAATTTTCATTGCAGTTACGAAAACATTCGAAACCTCGAATTGATACTTGTCTCTTGTTTTCAGCAGCATATTCCGTACATTACACGGGTACGAATTTGCCGTGAAATTTACACGCAGCTGCACTAACACGTTCTCAACGCCAGTGTCCAACCTCGGCTAGGCGATAATTTACAAAATTCTCAGCCGAATGCGCCTTTTTCAACGCGCAATCTCATTTATTAAAAGCATCAGACATCCAAGTACTCTCATCGACTACTACAAAGTGACATTTTTACCATTTAATTCCCCAACATCCCCAACCCCGTACCTAAATACTGTCTCGCAAAGAATCCCAGGCAGATTGCCCGTCACAATCGAACTGCCCCCGAGAAAAAGCATCGTCCAACGGAAACGGTATCAAAGAGAATGAATCGAAGCACGGATTCTTGATCGAATTTCTCTAAAAATCGTAGCCGAGAACCGTATAGCTGCCTCGCGTGACGAAACCCGCGGTGGTTCATTGTTTAAACAAGACTGTCCCAGCGATGAAGCAAAATTTTGCGACCGCGTCGTCGAATTAAATCTCACGAAACCCAGTGCATGAACAAATTCTTGCCTCGAAGCGGTTCCGAATCCGCGGAAAATCCATTTTCATTGGGATTTTCGCCAGTGTTCCCACTGTGAAACACTAGCCTTTGTTTCGCGACAATCTCACGGCTGGCCAGTGACTGCGTCACGCTTCAGCGAATGACGAAACAGACGGAAAACAGAGACCGGAAGTGGTCAAAGCAACGATGTGTCCGATATCTTCGCCGACGGCGTGGCTCGTAATTATCAAGCCGAATTGATTTTCCGTCGCTTCAATGTAACGATATCACAATTGTGCGGATCAAACCAACCTGCCACCGGCTGTCGTTGTACGCCAACAATGCACACATTGTATCCTTGGAAAATAACGCCGAGCCGATCGATGTCCACTCGCGGAAAGGACGCCGAGAGTCTCGTATGTATCGCGTTCGGTGTTCGCCAAAACGCCTCGGGTACTTGGCCAGGCAAACCGCGGTAACGAGAATTTGATCGTCGCTCTATGGCGATGGTGTCGTCTATCATTGCTATTTCTCCTTACCTAGCGATCATTTTTCACCCGGTTTTCGATCTCAACCCGCTCCAAAGGTCTCGGCGAGCTGGTCTACCGTGGCGGGAAACGGATAGCGTTCGAAAACACGACGTGGCGAGGACCGCGGTGAATGAGACGGTCTAACGTCTCGATAGGTCAAGCTCTCGAGTGTCTCGACCCTTGGAAGTTTCCTTGTTCTACAACTTTCACGTGATGCGAACGCTTTTCGTCACCTGTTGGGACTTTCGCGACGGGAAAGCGTGCCGAGCAACTTCCGTATTGTTTCCTCGAACTCTGTCAACGGCTCGTCCGTTACGCGCCGATCTCTTCGCATTATTTTCTCGATATCGCGGAAGCCCGATGCCTAGTCGAACCTCGCTACGAGACACACACGTGTCTCTTCTCTTTCGGATCGTTCTACGCTGTACTCTGTCTCCGGAGTAATTTTCCACGTAGTCAGTAAGCGTGCAAGGGACATAATATTAAATATACGGCATTCTACGTACCTAAGTAGGTGCTGTTGGTAATAACCCAGAAGAGTTTTAGTGGATCAACCATTAAACCACGTTCATCACATAAACAACACGTTCCAATAGAGGATAGCCGGCTGCCGACCGGCAGACGTGGCGGTTCAGCCACAGGACACGTAACCACTTAACGCGTCAACACACACCAGTGCACTGACAATGTCTCTGAATGCTCTCTACACGCCTTCTCACCAGGTCGTGCACGGGATCGTTCACCAAACAAATTACCGAGGACCAAACTGCAGAAACGGTACCAATCCGAGATACCGAAACAGTACCCAAGAGAACTCAGCTCCGCGAGATACTAGTCGGACAATCGCACTGATCTTTTCTTCCACGAAACTTCAGAACCGATCTTCGACCTTCACCTATCGACTCGATTCTGTAGAAGACCCCGCGAAGACTCTTGGAACTCGGGTCCGAGGTGATCAACCCTTTCGGATTTCTCTGGTTCTCTATACCGCGACGCAAGGTCTCGAAGCGGACCAGCATTCGCTTATCGGTACGTCCCGTCCGACGCCTGTCATCGACATGTTTTTATCTCGCGGTATATTTCGTAAGAGACCGAGTCGATGTGCACGATCGAGGCTGTCCGAGCGAAAGTGGAAGGAGTGAGCGCGAGTAGAAAGGGTGAGGAAGTGGCGGCGGTGGTGGAGGTGGCTGCGATGGGGGTGGTGGTGGTAGCGATGGTGGTGGCGTCGGCGGCGGCGTCGGCGGCGGCGTGGAGAACGGCACAGCGTGAGAGGAGCCGACACGGCTGGCAGCGTCGTGGCTGATCGTCGGCGTCGGCGTGGACCGCGTCGGCTGGATCGTACGCGAGTGCAGCCCGGTGTGTGTGCCACTGCCGGCAAGGGTACGAGCCACGAGGGTACAATACGCGAGTACGCGGTACCACCAGGCCAGTGGGCACACGGAGGCCGCAGCTTCAGCCTAGATTCGCGCAGCCGCGGCAAATCACTCGGCGGCGCACAATCCACCCTCAGTCAATATACTGTGTCACCGTGTGCGGAACGCGGAATCGCCGGAATGCGGTCTATGGGACGTGTTCCACGGCGACGTTCACGAATACGACGCCGAGTAGATCAGCGTCCGGGTGAGACGACGCTCAGCGGACACCCGCGTGCTCCGCGACGCGACCACGCGCCTACTCGGCTTTCACGCGCTTCCATTTCGTTCGATGACCATTCTCGGCATGCAGATACAATTTCTTCCTTCCGACAGTTCTTTGTTTTGCTCTAACGGCTTTTCCGTTCCAGACAAATTTCCTTTCCGCTCGTCCGCGGTTCAGTACTTTTGATAAAATATCGATTGTTCCATAAATTGTTCGTGTATATTTGTTTACGTTTGATTCTTTTTTTATTAATCATAAACCAACCGTGATTTAAATCGCTGTTTTTAAAACTGTCACGAGAATCTCTCCTTATTTCATTTTTGTTAAGATTCTACTTCTTTCTTGGTTATCTGACCATGGTTTGGTGTTATTTTTGTCGTACGTGTACGACTTTTTATCTTTGTCGCGTGTCAGTCAGTCGACTATACACGTCCAAATATATTTCTTATTAATTGCATATTTTTATCGATTAATTTAGTAGCATAGCGAATATTGTTTAATTATTTTCTTAGGTTACTGTCGTGTATTATTGGTGGCGAATTTTTAAGACTTCTATATTAAACTTTTGCCGTTCAGAAAATTGTAGTTGCGCAACTCGATCATACTTGTCTATATAAACTTCGATAACGAATTTTCATTGATTAATGTAACCGAGCATCGAATATCTTTAATTATTTTATGCGGTAGTTTTAATTCCCAACAATTGCTACTGCTTCGGTCGAATGATTAATATTTGCATGCATATTTTTATTTCCAAGCATCGAACAACAACTATAATTTCATCATCCTGAATGCATGGTATTTGCCTGTAATTCATTGTGTTCATCACAATTATTGAATTTTTATCCAAGTTATTTATAACATACATATATATAATTTGGGTAAAAGTTCGATAATTGGAATATTGTTATTCCTGCTGAATTCAGAATTCGCGGTTTAATTGGACCACATAATAGGTATAATACTGCAAATTCAAATTCTCCATTATTAAAAAGTTAACTTTGTTCTGTATTCGTTACCATTCCCGGTAATATTATCTTCCTTGTAGCAGGATTTAAATTCCAGCCTGTTAAAATTCCTCGATATTCTCAACTACGCGTTTTTTCTTTTATCAGTGCGTCTTCGAATTTTAGAATGCAAGTTTGCCGCGTATCCTTACGTTTTACCATTATGTCTCGACGCGAAAACACTTTTCTTCTCGGCGATTTAAAGCTTCAATAACAACAGCCGTATATTTCAAACGCGTCTAATGACAGGAAGAACAAATGCCCGTTCGCTTTATCGATGTTTGCAACAATAGAGAAGATACAATGGGGAAACAAGCAAGGTAATAGTGGGCTGATGGACTTGCAGATAATAAAACGTATTTTAACAGACCTTTGTACGAGTTTATAATTACAGACTTTTAAAAGGGTTTGGAGTTTTAATAGGAGTCGCTGCTAAACAGCTATCTATAGCTATTTCATTTTTCTCTCCAACCATAATGGACTACTTTTCGCGAAAACGGTCGATTGCTAGTTGCAAAATTTCCTATAAAAAATAAATATTCCGCCCACCGAGATGAAAAATATTTTCATGAATATTAATCACCCGTGGTAAACATATTTTACAACTTTACTTCACATTGGGTCGAATGTATTTTCCGTATAATGCGAGATTAACTACCGAAGTATCAATTATTTAGAAATTGTTAAATAAATATCCAATGAAAGGTATTTCGTTTAATCTAATTTCTGATTTTATCAAAGAAAAAATCATAATTATTTGAAAATATTCGAGCTTGGGAGCAAAAATGTGTTGATATTGGTCAAAGACAAAGGGTAATACACTGGACAAATATTTAAGAATAATAGAATAAAATAATATTAAAATTTAATAACATTAAATAATATTAATTATTTTAGTCAGGGAACGTTTTACTTAAAAGTACAATTGTTCGATATCGGAATTCTCAGAAACTAAAACGAATACAAACCAGAGAATTTGTATGTATTCTAAGTTACGCCAAAACGATAAAAAGTAATAATAATGGATCAAATTCTTGCAAATTCTTACAAATAACAACCTGCTGGTATTCTGTATACAAAAAATCAAGAGAAATTATGGGATAAATAACATTAAGTATTTTTTAATAATTATTAAAGTAAGAAAAATTATTTGTGATTAAGCGATTAAATTATTATAGAACGTACGTTGTATAGACTGTCACAATTTTTACACCTGCTATACCGAAACTGTATTTTCGAAGTACCGTGTTGCAAGAGGGTTGGCTGATAACGGAAGTCGTCGTCGTGCCAATAACTTCAGCGCGAAACAATAAAAGTAAACTTGGTTCCGAAGTACTAGGCTTAAGCAGGGGTCTAAATGTGCTCGTTGACTCGTGGAAGGATCAGTATTTCGTACTTCGAACTTCCGTCCAGTTCCCCTACATTCCTTCACCTTTTACGACTTTTCTTTCTCCTAATTGCTCGTGTGTATTTCTTGCGAATACTTGCGCCAGATTTATACAGATCTCTGCACCACCTCAAACTTTGACAGGAGTTTTCGGGGGAAGTAAAACTCTTGGCAAGCACACGTTCGACAACTCCCTATCGCGGAACTACCTAGTTTACAGCTTAAACCACGGAGATTAAAATCCCTCCTGGATTCAATGTCTGTTCTAAATTTCTCGAGTCGATCGCTGGATATTTATTAACGAAACGTTCGGAAATACCCGATGGTCTATATATTTTTACGGTAGAAGGCAAAAATGTTGATTGACTTGCCAGGGTGGTCATTGATCTTCACGCTGACATCTCTAATCTCAGTTTTTGTCTCGAGCTTCAGTTCGTCGAGGATCTTCGTCGGTAAAATCCTAATGTCTAGGTTTCCTTCAGATTTTTACAAAATTCTACGGATATCTATGAAACGTACTTTTGCAGTTTCTTTGCGTAATATATTACGTCTACGAGATATCGAAGGAGAGAGCCTGAGTAGACGATGATGTCCTAGCTCTTAATAATTGTTTGAGTGGATAACACATTTTCAGAGCACATCCCAGGCTTCTCCAAAGCAAAGTAGCCATCGTAAACCTTGATTATCTCGAGGTCCTCCTAGTTTAAGCCAAAAGACAATCATACGCGTAGTTTCACGCTTATACACCAGTACAAGTCACAAGTATCGCATTGGCAATTCACTTGGAAGACACGCCCATCTAGAAGCACATCTTTCCTTTCAGTAAGAGATTTTTCTTGGCTGGTAGGAACATGTGAGAAACGACAATAGGAAACTCTTAATGAAATTAGGATATATTTAATGAAATTCATTTCTTTCGTATCAGC
Source organism: Lasioglossum baleicum (assembly GCF_051020765.1). Lineage (NCBI taxonomy): Eukaryota > Metazoa > Arthropoda > Insecta > Hymenoptera > Halictidae > Lasioglossum > Lasioglossum baleicum. The sequence goes on along the minus strand of NW_027469922.1, from coordinate 15,695 downwards.
TACCCTATAATTCCACGAACTTATTTTCTTGTTCCAAATTGTTATACATCTTCATAGATCCTATGAAAAAACCAAGTGAATTCGAGAAACGAACTTCCAATATGTACAATCACATAGTTCATTTCTGATAATGATCAATCATTTCTAAAACTGCACTACGAGTCACCTTACAACTTTCGAAATATATCGGAACGTTCGTTTTCAAATTATAGTGTTATATATTATCACGTTAAAAGAAAAGGAATGCGATTTTAATACAAGTATATGATATAATCCACTTCTCGCGACGATCAATCATTCTTCACTCTCCCCACGAATCATTCTCTAACTCCACAAGAATATCAGACCTTCTTAGCCAAATTGCCATCTATCCATTTCTTTTTTCCCAACAATAAATTATATTAGGCTGGGGAAAAAGAAATCCATTATTTTAATAATTTTAAATGGTTTTTTTTCCTTAACAATAAATTATATTAGATTTGGAAAAAAGAAATCCATTTTGAAGTTATAGGTTGGAGATAAAGAAATCCATTTAAAATTGTAAAAATAATGAATTTTTTTCCTAACCTAATATAATACAAAATTATAAAATTCATGGATTTATTTTTCCCCAATCTAATATAATATAAAATTATAAAATTAATGATTTATTGTTCCCCAACCTAATATAATTTATTATTCTTATAATTTGAAATGGATTTCTATCTCCCCAACCTATAAATTTTAAACGAATTTCTTCTTTCCCTAACTTAATATAATTTAAACTAATCTACCCAATGTACAAAATTTGAACGTAAATCGGTGTCCCACAGGCCTTGCACTCTCCTTGCCAGGCAACGTTCCTCCGCCACATCTCCCCTATGCCTTTCGGCTGCTGCCAGCATCCAAACGAGATGATCGAACCGCATCAGAATCCCCCGTTGTTACCAAACCGAACATCGTATCGTCTTTCCGATGTGATCGAATGTCGATTGCCGTTGGTAACCGTATAAACGTCGCGAGTGGGACCAGGCTCTATCCGTCCATGTCGCCGAACCGAAGCGCAGCAACGACCATCTACCCGATACCTTGCTATGTTTACGTTCGATTCAATTTCAGTGGGGTATTATCAAAAAATCGGTTGCAGCTAGGTCGGATTTCATCGTGTGGTCACAGCCTCTCCCTGGTCAGGTCAACCTGACCTGGGCCACGCGGTGGGGATATCCGCGGGCGACAACGCTGACAGGGAAGACGCCGGGTGTCCCGACGCCCTGTTACGCTTAGCCCAGGAACAATTTCATACACGATCACGAGTCGGAGAATGGCCTAGACTGCGGCCTCTGATTATCACATAAATCGCGGTGAAATGGATTGACTGGCGTCTGTTCCGTGGCCCGGCATTATGCCGAGTGTTGTTTCGCCTTCTACGTCGCTCCACCGGGGGTTGATCGGACGCGATGTAGAATGCGTGCTTAACCGTACTTAGACCTGTAATCCGGCCACTCTTCGAATGCCATAGAATTGATTATTTTGAGGGCAACGAATCGACTTTCGGCCAGTATGTACCGGGCTATGGAAATCCTGGTCTGCAGCAGCACTGCCGCAGAATTGATCGGTTCGGTACGGCCGGCTAATTTCGAGTAATTAAGTTTCTCTACTTTGAGGTTTCTTCCGAGCTCCTGTTTTCCCGCTGTGATACTCCGATTCAGAGCGAATTTCTTTCAGACTTCTGACGTGTTTCCGGATTCTTATTTAACTCGACTGAAAGATTTTTCGTGGTTCAGATTTTCACGGACGTGTGAGGGGCACGTTTACGTAAGGTTAATTCAGCGATCATTTAGGTTGATCGAGGGTAAAGATTGTTTCTTCTTGAAAGATCGTTCTTTCTGATTTTTAATTCCAAAGCTACTGAGCTTTAACATTTATCTAGATACGCGTGCGATAGCGACAATAGCCGAACCAGTCGAATGAAAATAATTAGATTTAGATAATTTTGAATACGTAGAATGGAATAAAAGTAAAAGAATTTTCTACATAGACGTTCTCCTTTGCCGATTTACATTTCCAATCTCGAGATCGTTTCATGATATAGCAGAAGCAGTTGAATTCGAACTAACGCGAGCTACGTGATATTGTAAAACCTAACGACACCGATGCCATTTAAAAAATCCAAGATAACCATTTTATAAAGAAAAATCATCGTTCCTTGCGAAATCTAAACATCGCGATTCGAGAGCAAAGAAACTTCTTTCCAAATAGAACCTTTATACTTCTCCGATGAATAAAAAGATCCAAGACACAGCAGCCATCCTAACAACTTCCTTGGTTCCGGTGGACAGTAATTAGAAGAATCACGAATACCGGGAGATACAGGTAACTCAGAGCGAAACAGTTCGGAAGAAAGCTTAATTCCGCCGCAAGAAAGACAGAGTCCAACTTTCATCTTCCGCGTTTGGCTTCTAATTACCCAGGGCTACCTATATTCGCCAATCCGTAACGAACTTGCTCGACAAAGGAACGTTGTTTCGTCGCAACCACAGGATGGTTCTCGTCTAAACTCATATTGCGTTTCCATTATTCGCCGACACATTCGAGCAAACCTTACGGCTTCGATCATTTGCTAAACGCACGTTCCGTCTCGCATCGTTGCAACGCCGCTTCCGGAGCTGTCGACTTAGCGATTCTCTTACTAACGCGGCAATTTCGACCGTTTCTAAGAGGACACATCCTCTCCCGACCTCTTCTCTCTAAAGTACTTTTGACTGTTCGCCGTGAGCGCCTTTCCTCTGTGCGCCTTTTTCGCATGGCAACGGGATGGTCTGTTTACAATGGTATCAAGAATATACCGTCAACCATGGTCGTTAAGGACGTTTATATTCGAGATAATTCTGACACCCGCGGATTCTTGCCGTTCCACCAGAGCTTCCACGGCGAGAAGTTTTCTTTATATCATACGTAATAAATATCAGAGAAGAATTTTTCTGATACCATTGGTCGAACGCGCTGTCCGAGATGATCGACGAATCAAAGAGGACGAGCCTGTGGCTGAAATCTACTCGTTTCTTCCACGTGAATGATCGATTATCGGCTGTTATAAATTAAATTAATCAGACACTTTCCTATCAAGAAGTAAACTCGACCGATTAACCCGCACCGAACTAATTATTCGTAATTATTAGCAAATTAATGCGACACGCGTACGCATCGTATCGGTGGCTATTACGACCATAACTAGGACCAAGTTCCCCTTTCGAACTTTTCCATCAAAGTCAACATACCGAGCAAGCAACAGCCCGTTGCTCCGCACAATTTGCTACGATCTAAAATTCCAAGCAACCGTTTCATTTCCTGCGCGATCTCGCTTGATGTCTCGGAATAGTTTCATAAAAATGTCGCCCCGTTTAAAAGCCTCATGAACACTCGGGCAGCTTGCTCGATAAGCGATCAGACGAGTTTCCATCGCGCAGAAATCGACTCTTTTCAATGTCCATATCATAACATTCGATTTCGCGCTGACTGGCTATCCGTTGCAGTTTCTCCTATTTCGTTCCGTATCGTTAAAAACACGAAATCGAAAAAAATCGAGAAAGGGAGAATCGGGGGAAAAAACGGAAAATTGGGACGAAGCGATATAGCAGTATCGGTTCACTTGTCCTATTCGATACAAACATATTTTGTGTAAATCCGACTGTGTATATTGTAAAATTGCTTTGAAAGCTGCTGTATTCACGGCTGAACGTAAACAAAGCGATTTATGGGTTTCCTGGCGCCAAGCCATGCTGATTTCTCTAACCAATTCGTGTAAAATCGTTCCGTGATTATTCGTCGATATCATGAATTATGTAATTAATTCGCGTTATTGTTCCATCCCGATTCATTTATACACTAGTGGCGTATGTAAAGCTTTTGGTCTCAGATATATCAAAAGTATCGCAAGCATTGAACACGTTGGCAAACGAATTCGTATCGATTATTCTATTATTACGTCGATAATCGTCACTCATGATTATGATAAGTATAATGGAACGTTAATTACCCTAACATCGACCACACGAATTTATATTATCTTTGACTAGCATTTTTATTTATTTTTTTTTTTTTATTTTCAAACAGACCGATCCTCTGGAACATTCCGTGTGTAAAAGATATATTTAATAGAGTATAACGTCCAGGAGATCAATATTGCACGAAACATTTTATTTCCGCGGAAATCATAGAACAACTGATGAAGCACGAATATTAAATAAAATTTGAAATAGCCCGGGAATTCTTTCTTCGACCTATATCGGAAAACAACGATTATGTTCTCCATCGTCGATGATCGGGAATTGAAAGGACAAGGCAAAACAAATAAATTATGGCGAATTAGAAAGAATAAGAAAGTGGTGGGAACATAAAATACCAACGATAAGTAACACGATGCGAGTCTAATAGCACCCTCCTGCTCGAGTCTGGCTACGCCAATGTTATACGGACATTGTAATCCATTCCCTCGGAACGATTATCGCCTAGAGAAAGTGTTGGATGTTGCCAGTGGTAGTGATTTGTATGTTACAATAGTGACGTACAATGGTCATTTATGTCGAGGGCTTTAGCGGATCGGAATGGGGTTTAAGCGACGCACTATTGGGAAATAGAATAGTTAACTACCGACAGTGGCAAGTAGCATGTTTAGATCGAAGCGTTTCGAATTATCACGGTCGTGTAAAGAACGAAACAATTCATATTTAACAGCGATGGAAGTGGCAGATAATCTTAATCGAGATCTCTTTTTATCTCCTTTAAATACTCAGCTATTCCGAACGCGTAGCAATCTCGATAAAGTAGATAAAGCCGTATGTAGCCAGACGGCAAAATGTTCTGGGAGTATTCCGGGTTCTATATATTCCGTGGCCACGAAATGAAATTCAATCCACGCGAAAAGACACGACGCATTACTCGGCCGGTACGTTTAGCGATTTCGAGATTAAAAACAAACCTCGCGTATCTTCGACTTCTCGGTTGCAATATTTCTGATACGAGGATGAAACTTTTATCAGGCCTCCTCCGTTTGGAGACTTTTGGTCAAGTGCAATAGGCTCTTTGCCGACGAGTCTGTCGAAGTGCACAGATCTTTAGTTTTTACTATTTATTTCAAAGAAAGATCGTTTTTCTGGATTTTCCATGCAGATTTATAGAAATTGCGGAATGATTTGGAGAGATTTTCAGTCGCAAACAATGTTCGCGTGTCCAGGAATAACGGACGAATTGTAAAAAAAAAATATAACTCAATACGGGAATGTCAATTGTAATGTTACTTTCAATGCATGCACACACGGCTATGCATAGTCATTTTATTACAGGAATATTAGCACAACATATTTTCAATTTTAAACAATACACGTTTTTGCAATAAATCGCCAGGAATTTGAGCAAGCAACCCAATTGATACGTTATTTTAACGTAATGCATGTATACATGTAGATTTTTCTGAACTGAAAATTATGAATGTAAATTTCGAAATGCGAGCAATACAGTTTACCAGATCAGAATTGTAGAAAAAAAAAATAGAAGAAAAGATAATTTCTGTTATGAAATATCGATTATGATTATTCGCATAGTCCACAAGATTATTAGAAGGAAAATTATCACCTGAATTGAATTCGAAGCGATTTACTCTTCCTACGTAGAAACGGAAAATAAAAACAAAAATTTTTAGAAAAAGATCTCGATATACAACCAAACGATACCTCTCGAATAATTTCACAAAAAATTCTTTCTCTTTATATTTCATCGGTCTCGATCCCATGAAATACATATACCGGCGATAATTGTTGGAAAAATAAATAATCATCTTGGAACGAAGGTCCATGGAGGAAGGCATCGTCGACCGGTTATTCGTGCAACGGGAAACGTCCATCGCTCAATTTGCTGCGCCACTGATTGTGAGTGCATGATACGCGGAACGCGGGGAATGCGGTTTCCACGTCTGACGACGTTGACGAGAACAACTGCCGACACAATGCGAGCCAACTGATCCAAAACTCCATTACGCAACCCCCAGACAATTTCGGCCACCATCTACAGTCGTGTTCGCTTCGTAGCGCAGCGAAACACCGGCGCAGCAGAATTAGCCATTGTATCGTGATTATCAGACAAATGGTAATCGGATACCGACCCGTAGGATACGATTGCTCGAATAATCGTTCTCTATTTAATCCGAGAACCCCGGGCCCCAGGTATTTGTCTGAACGATTTGATTACATTTAACTGCCACTTAGGCAAATGGCGTGTCGTTGCCGGGTACAAATTACTTTTCCTGGGCCTAATCCCGCTGAGGTATCAGCGTCGCGATGCACCACCCTCGCGACAGGAATGCACGGTGTTCCGGAAGTCGGAAGTTTCGGTGAAAAACGGCGCGACGATCGGACTAAGCCCTGCAACTCTTGAGCCCTTCGTTGTCGCGATGGGGAATTTAAGGGATAGGATCTTCGCAGTCCGACAATTACGGTCACAGGAATTTGCGTTCCACAGAATTTTCTTCTCGTATTTTTCTTTCTTTTGTTTTATTTTAGGATGAATGAACATGGATATTCTGGACTAGTTATTTTTTTGATTTCTTTTAATTGAACATTTTATTAGAACTTGTATAGCTTCGGTTTTTATTTTTGTACCTAGCTTTCAATTAATTGGAGAATTATATTGGTAGAGAGATTTGTTCATTTCGGTTATATTATATTTAGTTTGATTATTTAATACAAAGTTTTGTCTTTATCTTGCAAGATAATCAAGAGAACATTTATGTATTTGTTTTTAATTTTCACCGATCGAAAGTAAGGATAGAAACGATGGTTAAATAATTTCTGGTATCCTTCCGTGGCAAAGAAAATGCCTAATTTAAAAGCCATCGACTTGCGGATTCAATTCTAGCCTCCGGCCTTCGAGAGTTCACGGGTTAATTCATCCTAAGGACGCCTCATTTGCGTCTTTTCTTAATGAATCAACGCCCAGGCTCGTCGAGATGACTCGATTGCTCCTCGAATCTCGCCGAGGACTGCTCGACGTCAACGAATAGACAGATTAGACAGTGTCGTCGAAGCTGCAGGGACACGGTTTCTTGCTGATCGAAAGATAAGAAGGAAGCAGCGGCGTTTGTCGAGGATTACCGTAATAAGGAATTGAAGAGGGCCTTAAGTAGCTGCCTCGCGAGAACCGGCTAATAGATTGCTGGGTTTAAGACTTGCTCGAGAATCGTGTTCCACCGGTGATTATCTCTGATCGTTACGCGCGACGAATGTCTTTCATCGCGTAGACTTTAAAAATTGTCGAAACTCTGCTCGATATGAGAGAAAATTGGAGAAAATTATCGAATACGCGTTATTTAACCTATGGTTATTATATAATGAAATAGAATTTGTAATTTAAGGTTGTCTCTACTACGTGAAATTATTTATTATATCGCTGTGCTTGTTATATAGAAATATCAATCCTACGAACAACTTCATACACGTTTATAACTTTGCAGAGTAGCTGAGAGAAGCTCGTGCAAAGTGATCATAAGGTTGTTCATTTTAACGTAAATTGACCGTCCATCACTGAATCCTGCTTAAGTCTACTCTTAGCGTTCCCAGCGAATTGAAATTCATATGGAAACTAATGTTTCGATTCGTGTTACTTGTCAAGCGATATAATTGCAATGCGAGCATGTTCACGATGAATGAAGGAACTTCGCGAGAAATGGCATTAACCTAAAACTACACAACATCTGCATTAATTATCGATTTCAAATCTTCATACCTCGGAAATAAAATTTTCGAAACGAACAAAAATTTTCATATTTATTTCACCGTCGAATACCGGTATACAGCAAAGTTAAGAAATACCGTGGTATAAAAATCTTTATGAATACTTACCGGCATAAATCGTGCACGATTGCTTCCATTAGTCGTCAGACGAATCATAAGGAACTATCGGAAAACGAACTGTACTTCGAAGATAACACCGGTATATATAGCATAATAAAAAAACAATAAAACACGAATAGATCGTTCGGCAGATCTTTTACGATAACTCGGTAAAATCTTAATAAATCCTGAATATCGAAGGCAAGCTACGCCCTGAGGCAGTAGTGTCTAACTCAGACAGGAACACGAGCCACGAAGAGCAGTTTTATCTGCGAGACACCCGAAAAATTTGCGAGTAAAAGCGACGTTAGCGAAGAGAAGAAAAACCGTTTATGCATATTTTTAAGTTTCACATTTTTATTCCTTCTTTAGTGAATTTGGCAAAATTGTTTAAACGTGAATTGTAAGTAATGTTATTAAATTGAAATAGAAGATTAATATTTTCGGTAAAAAACTTGGAATTTGTTAAAAATTCATAGTATTATAAGTAGAAGAACATTCGTAGCGGTTATTCTGTAAGTAGTATAAGTCAACCATTAGGAAGACGCGGTTGTTCTATCGCGTATTTTTATATCAATTTACATCATAGCGAAATAAGATTATTTTTAGCGTATTTACAAGGTTCATCGTGATTCGTCAGTATAGTTGAAGTATATTTTTTCGTATATTTCAAATCTATTACTTGTACTTTTGGAATTTTTTAGACTAATATCTAAGTGAAACTCTCTGTTCTTAATATAAATACGATATAAGTAAAATTCCACTTTCCATTCGTCGAAATTTATTGATTTAGCGGACAAATCACAGTCACACAAGACAGATCAAAAACATACTAGGGACTCCCATTTAGTGCATTCGATAAAATCGATTTCAATCCCTAATCTATATTCCGATTGCGGGCAGCGATTCGACGCTACTGTCCTACAAAATCGTCGATCGAGACCAACCCTCGGCTCCTATCTTGGACAAAACAGAAACACGTAGACTCGAAACAATGGACTTTTGTCGAAATGTCGGCGTTTTGCAAATTCAGCCGCGCGACACAATTTATCCGCGGCATAAACGCCAGCTGCACGCTCTCTCATCCTCTGCAACATCCGAAATTCTATTTCGCGCGTCAGACAAATCCCTATCTTTGACAACGACGTCGTTGAAAGCAGATGCAGCTGCAACTTTTCCACCAACTTTGGCCAATTTTAGCGACCGTTGAGAGCGCTTGCCGGCTGTCCCGGTGTATTCCAGTCGGTCTGCACGACCGGGACCGCTGTCTACCTATAGACGAAACATTTTTCCACACGCGTTTCCGTCCGAGTGCCGAGGGGATTTGCGAGCAGGTCCAAGACTCCACGGTAATACGAGTACCGCGAATAATAATACGTTCCGGCAAGTTTGAGAGGAAAACGCGCGTGCGCGTGAGCACACGTGCCCCGAATACGATGCCACTGAGCTGGCTGTTTAACGCGTCGGCCAGTTTCCAGATAATCTTACGTGCAACCACGATACCCTATATAAGGTAACAAAAGGAAGCCAGCTGATCGATATCGGCCCGACGATTCCACACAGAAGGACCGATTCCTAGTCACGAGCAGCGAAAAGAGTTCACGAGGACCGTGAACGCTGTTGTTCGAGTACCAGCAAACCCATCGATATCCGGCCCCCGGCAACTCGTTTCGCTTTCCGTCCTCTCTATATCTCTGGCATTAGCTGATTTAATCCTGATATCTTACCGGTCAGTCTCTTGGGTTACTTTGACTTCGACTTGGAATTTTGGGTTCCTCGAGCGAGAAATTTTCGATCAGATAGACGAGTCTAAAGGTGGAATCTGCTATTCTTGTTTCGTAAGTTTGGCTGGAGGTTTTAGGGTGACAAGTTGGAGAAGTTCCGTGATTCAATTGTTGGTATTATTATTGCGTCGCAATTGTTTCGCAGATAAGATGTCAGAATTTTAAGATTCTATCTTGATATCTGATCACTGACAAATAGAGTGCAAGGCCGGTGGGTTTCAATTTTACCAATTTAGTTCAGATCTTGCACATTGGTATATTTCGTTCCTCTGCTTATGAAAATATACTATTTTACGGGCAAACACTCGATAGTTTTTTTTAATATTTGCAATTAATTATTCGTTGCTTCCATGTATGGATTTCTATTCATTATAGTTACCAAATAAGTATTTTGCGTAATTTTGGGTTTCATAAGCGAGAAATTTCGGATAAGACAAGTGAATGAAAGAGTAGTATCGAATATTATTTTTGGCAGGTTTGGATACAGATTTTGAGTTGACAAATTGGTGAATTCTGCATATCGAATGCTTTAATTGTAAGTGATACTCTTATACCTTGTAATTTTTTTTTAGGTATATTATAAAAAATTTCGAATGTGGAGGAATATGTTTGAATAAGGGTGTTTGGGATTTAGCTGTTTGTGAAATTCGATTTATAATAGTCGACGAAATATCGCAGATAAATTAAGCTAATACGAGGTCAATGATCTGTAGCAGTGTGTTGCAATAATTTCAGTTCTTTAAACTAGAAACACCGCAACGTTGAACGATCTATTTAAGGATACTAATGTTTTCCTCCTAGATTGTCGAATAAAAATATGTCAACACTTAACGCAACATCAGCTGTGTGGTTTAAATTAAAATAGCACCTATCTTCTATTCGTCACATCAACAGCGAATAAAAAATATTTTTTTTATGTTATCCAGACTTTAATAAACAGTGTACGCGTGCTGCGAGATAAGGAAGGTGAAATTTACCATTTCAGCGAGGTGGGAGACAAACGCTGTTTAGCGTTATTGGCCGTCGCGAATTTATCGCTAACAAGACTTGCAGCGTTACAAATTCTTCCGGTCGTGCAAAATAAATCAAATTCGATGCAAAATTAAATACATAATTCGGCGGAAAATCAATATTTCCTGGGATTTAACAAGCATAATAATTCGTTAAAATATGAAAATAAAATCCTGCTTAATACCGCATACGAAATTTTGAATATCGAATAATTTATATGTTCGTTTCGTGCATTTGTCCTCCACCAAGCACACACGCGATAGATTACCAATGCAAAAAGTAGTTTATTTACGTCGATAAAAAATAACAAATAGTTCACAAACTATATGTATATGTGTATATTTAATAACTATACATAGGATTTCGGTAATTATACCGAAATTCCATGACCACAATCGGCTTACTATCCAAGGATTAAGAAAATTTACGCAACAGGAATGCAGTTGCAAACTGGGTAAATAGAGAAACTCTCGAATCGATTACCTGTGACTTCGAGATAATATTTTCGTGCGATTATGTTCGTGACGCGATTGCGACGATACAACGTGAGGTTTGAATGTTTTTAATAGTTTATCACATCGTCGATATTCGGTAAGTTTAGACTTGTACACAGAGTTGTTATAGGTTGCATGTACATGTGTCGTAGGATGGTTTTACGAAAAGTTATTTGGGCTGCGTGACTTGTACTGGTTCCTACAGGATGTTATTTACTCGATCATCCCGTTTAATTGCCATTTTATTAACATTTGAATGAGCGACGTATTAAACTGCATTATTTGCAGTTATACGTATTCTGTAACGCTTTTCGTTGATTGTATTATAATATGTTCCTGCGATATAATATTTCAAGACGTATATTGCACGCAAACAGGATAAATTGGATGCGGTGTGCTTTGGGCATTTGCACGAAGGTGGTGTTATTAATGTCAGATTAAAATCCTGAATAATATCGGACCAAGTTTTCCGAGATATTCTCGTATTTTTAATACGACAGGCGTACCTTTAAATACGTGTTTCGGTATAGCACAAAATATCCGTCATATCGAGATAAAGAATAATTTAAATCTGCCATTTGAATCTTGGAAATTGCGGAAATCGGAGATAAAATTATTCGTTAGAATTTAAATTCGCGAATATGAAAAATAAATCATAACGCGAACATTCATAACGAGTTTTTTATTTCACCATCGAAATTTTAACGTAATGAAATATTCCGTTCCACGGTCGAATCTCACTTTTTACATTAATCTCTGGATTAGTATTTGATATAAATCGGACGACATTTACACGTTGCATTCGTACATTTAAGATAACAAATACACGTGTAACGATTTCTTTTCTTTTTTGTATAATACAAAATACCGGTCTGCTTGAACGGAAGCAGAATTTATGTTCATCGAGTTTCAAAAATTACAAAAATTGCGAATACGATTTTTCTACGAAATCCAAATTTTTCAATCAACGGACGAAATCGTATTGCAAATACGTACAATTAACGAACGTTAATTTCATAGCTGCGATTCTAGATTTTAGCACGGATTTTCGCATCATGCGATTCCCTCGCCCGCAGTTGACCTAATTTTTGTCATTGATTCCTGAATTAATTACGCGCTGTTACGTTGTATGCTCCATTTTGTTATGCGCCCGATCTAATACAATGACGTTTGATTAATGGACATCATTTACATACTGATTCATCACGGCATAGACCCCAATTGAATTATCTGCTAAACTCGGTTGAAACGGAGTTAGACAACGAAATCGGATGTATCCTTCAAAATCGAATTTAAAGCGAATTAATTCGAGCACCGCGTTAATATCGCCGCGCCATTAATTATATATCCTTCCTTTCAATTCAATTTCATTTCCAAAATTACGCGACTTTTCGTGTTCCACGATTAGCCGTGCTTTTGCATAGTTTTGTTAAGCTTCGAATAAATTAATCCTGTACGAATCGATACGATTTGTCAATAACAATTTGAACACAGAGGTAAATAATCCTCTGTCTCTTATACGGGTTACAGTTCGATCAGGAAATCGGTCAATACCAGATTTAACTTGTCAAAAACTAGTTTTATCAAAGGCTTTTCGTCCGTCAACTATTTGCCAAGTTAATTCCAGAAATAACAACTAGTTTTTGACTAAAAGCGTGCAGTTAATTCCAGAATTAACTAGTCAGAACTCGTACTGATGAGTGAGATTTGTTACGAGTTACAACTATTGGGGGTTTGCTATCGAGTAAGGAGAGTTTCCATGGAATTCGGGTTTTACTTGTGACAAGTGTCTGCAATTTTCGTTTGCCTCGTTATATAGAGTTGTTAGATAGAGTCGTGGGACTGTGTGTGATGAAATTATTTTATATCAACAAGAATATTACGTATTATATTGAATAAATATAATCCTTTGTTGGATTGAAAAGAAATATAACGAATAATATGACCACTGACGAATAATAATAATTTTTATATGTATTTAAATTTCCCTGCAATTTTAGAATTATCCGAATGGCCACAAAAATTATTAAATGCAGTAAATGTATACTGACCAGAAAAAAAAACAAAATTTTACGATACAATATACCGTTTCAATTTCATGCGATATTCTTTCGTCAAATTATTTAAAGTACCCAAGAAAATCCTAACAGTATTCCATTCCAGCCGTCTTGATCCAATTACTAAAAATTGCTACGAAATGACTAGAAATAAAATAATTTCGATACCATCTATACCAAACGCACACAGGTTTGCAGCATCGTGATCGGGATCGAAATTTTGCAGGTCACTTTCACCGAGTTCCATTTCGTTCATTTCGAGGTCTCCTGCAAACATCTCGGCTGCATTTCGAACACGCTCTCCGCGACTGTTTACTCGTTGAACGGGTTCTTGGGACCGCTGATATATCAGTGCGACGCCGAGGACGGGATCAAACATTTAGATATATGAGTTATGACACCAGAGAGAAAGCTGGCTCGAAGGCGTGCTAGCCCGTCGTGTCTGCATTGTTACGATGTTACGAATTGTCTGCCGTTTCTACACATCAGCAGAGCCTGTTAGACTGTTGGTTGTCCGCTTGATAAATGTACCTGGGAGGAGACGGCAGTCATTGCCGAGATTGGGTACGCGTGTTATGTGATTTAGTCCGTTCACGGATCAACGTTCCAATTGGTCCAACGTCATAGAATTCTGATTTATTGTAAATTAAGCTCCACATGATCGAGTCAAGATTCAATATCGGAATTTGACCAACTATACTTAACGTGGAGAGGTCTTCGGGAATATAGAGTTAAGTTCGGTGTTGTAGTTAGCTCGGTTATAGCCTAGCCGTCTGGAGGGTATGGTTTCATCAGAGATTCCGTGATTTTCGAAAATCGACCACGAATTTCAGTATTTATCTTTCGATTTCGGTTATTATCGACTCGAACATTTTTGTTGAAATTAACGAGTTCATCACTGATTTGCAAAAAACATCGAATCGATCACTAATTCGCCAAAGTTTCCAAAGCCAAGATTCGCCAAAATTATCAAATCGATCACTGATTCCCCAAAATTATCGAATCGGTCACTGATAAGCCAATATTATTGGATCGATCACTGATTTGTCAAAATTATCGAATCGATCACTCATTCGCCAAAATTTCCAAAGCCGAGATTCGTCAAAATTATCGAGCCGATCACTGATTCGCCAAAACTTCCACAGCCAAGATTCGCTAAAATTTCCAACCCTGAGATTTCGCGAAAATTATTTAATCTGTCAAAAATTCATATCCCTGCAACGGCATTTATGGTTCCGACATCGATGGAACAGCAGCTGCAGGAAGCAATGGAAGATAAACACGTTTTCAACGTCACGACAATGCGATTTATCGCGAACTAGAGTCTACTCGAACGAGATATCAAAATTCCGGAAGATATGTTCGTCGGTATGAGAAAATCTCTGTGCACTCGGAGTTAGATTTAGCGTTCGCGATTACCGAGCAAGGGGGAGTAAGAGATCGGCTGTGAAGGAGATCCATGAAGCGGTGAGTGGTGAACACGGTGTAGAGCTGAATTAAGAAATCGAGGATTGTACGTTTGATCCCATTGAGAGATCTGGGCTATTCGTGCGAGTATGCTGCACTCGAGTATTAAAGGCGACGTTGAAACGTGATATGGGCGAAATGAATTTAACGGAATTAATGAGGACCGCGAAGAGAGATTCTAGAACGCTCAACATCTTCTGAGTCGACTGCAGGTGAATGTACACTCGACTGGTATTTGGATTCTTCGTGTATCAAAAATGATATTCAAACGTGAGCAGCTTTCATGATTTAATTTCAGTTTTGTTTCACCGTTCCTGTAATTTGCACGTCATCCAGTGTAATATGTGATATTTGTTGAATTTATAACGAAATATCGTAAATGTCGTATATAAATAAACATAATACGCTGTTGAAAACATTGAATTCCTTTGCGTAAATTGTACAAAATATTTAATGACGCGTATCTAAATATTTGTAAGTATATTTCGGTATTTCGGTACGAATACGTGCAGTTTCCAGAATTATTTTTAATTTTCACTCCGTCATTTCGCGCAATTTCCACGCGTAGCAAGGTATATATTTTATAACATTTACAATTATATCACGTATACCGTGAGTTTTGTACAAAAATGTCGCGCATAAATAAATATATTACAATTTTAGACACCGTTGCTTCAATTAATTTTCCAAATACGACGTTTATTCCGATATTAATATTCATTCTTATCCTGTCGTTTCGCGTAATTTTCATGGGTACTTCATTACATATTTTATAATATTTTTAATTATATCACGTATACCGTGAGTTTTATACGTAACTATCGCGCATAAATATTACTTCAAACAGTGCCAATTCCTTTACTTTAATTAATTTGCCAAACGCGATATTTATCCCGATAATAATATTAATACTCATCCTGTCGTTTCGTATAGTCTTCGTGGATACTTCGTTCCTTTATTAATTCTCTAAACATTAAATTTCAACGAAACACCAACGCAAAAGATATTTCTAAATTAAAT
>NW_027469921.1:0-53334 GCF_051020765.1 Lasioglossum baleicum | reverse complement strand
GTTTTTACTCGACTAGCCTGCGGGATGCATCCTCTCGCACGTGTTTTTACTCGACTAGCCTGCGGGATGCATCCTCTCGCACGTGTTTTTGCTCGACTAGCCATGCGCATCCCAAAAAACCTGCGCATGCGCATCCCACAAAATCTGCGCATGCGCATCCCACAAAACCTCGCACGTGTTTGTGCTCGACTAGCCTGCGGGATGCATCCTTTCGCACGTGTTTTTACTCGACTAGCCTGCGGGATGCATCCTCTCGCACGTGTTTTTGCTCGACTAGCCTGCGGGATGCATCCTCTCGCACGTGTTTTTGCTCGACTAGCCATGCGCATCCCAAAAAACCTGCGCATGCGCATCCCAAAAAATCTGCGCATGCGCATCCCACAAAACCTGCGCATGCGCATCCCACAAAACCTCGCACGTGTTTGTGCTCGACTAGACTGCGGGATGCATCCTTTCGCACGTGTTTTTACTCGACTAGCCTGCGGGATGCATCCTCTCGCACGTGTTTTTGCTCGACTAGCCTGCGGGATGCATCCTCTCGCACGTGTTTGTGCTCGACTAGCCTGCGGGATGCATCCTCTCGCACGTGTTTTTACTCGACTAGCCTGCGGGATGCATCCTCTCGCACGTGTTTTTGCTCGACTAGCCTGCGGGATGCATCCTCTCGCACGTGTTTTTGCTCGACTAGCCTGCGGGATGCATCCTCTCGCACGTGTTTTTACTCGACTAGCCTGCGGGATGCATCCTCTCGCACGTGTTTTTACTCGACTACCCTGCGGGATGCATCCCCTCGCACGTGTTTTTGCTCGACTAGCCATGCGCATCCCAAAAAACCTGCGCATGCGCATCCCAAAAAACCTGCGCATGCGCATCCCACAAAACCTCGCACGTGTTTTTACTCGACTAGCCTGCGGGATGCATCCTCTCGCACGTGTTTTTACTCGACTAGCCTGCGGGATGCATCCTCTCGCACGTGTTTTTGCTCGACTAGCCTGCGGGATGCATCCTCTCGCACGTGTTTTTGCTCGACTAGCCTGCGGGATGCATCCTCTCGCACGTGTTTTTACTCGACTAGCCTGCGGGATGCATCCTCTCGCACGTGTTTTTGCTCGACTAGCCTGCGGGATGCATCCTCTCGCACGTGTTTTTGCTCGACTAGCCTGCGGGATGCATCCTCTCGCACGTGTTTTTACTCGACTAGCCTGCGGGATGCATCCTCTCGCACGTGTTTTTGCTCGACTAGCCATGCGCATCCCAAAAAACCTGCGCATGCGCATCCCACAAAATCTGCGCATGCGCATCCCACAAAACCTCGCACGTGTTTGTGCTCGACTAGCCTGCGGGATGCATCCTTTCGCACGTGTTTTTACTCGACTAGCCTGCGGGATGCATCCTCTCGCACGTGTTTTTGCTCGACTAGCCTGCGGGATGCATCCTCTCGCACGTGTTTTTGCTCGACTAGCCATGCGCATCCCAAAAAACCTGCGCATGCGCATCCCAAAAAATCTGCGCATGCGCATCCCACAAAACCTGCGCATGCGCATCCCACAAAACCTCGCACGTGTTTGTGCTCGACTAGACTGCGGGATGCATCCTTTCGCACGTGTTTTTACTCGACTAGCCATGCGCATCCCAAAAAACCGGCGCATGCGCATCCCACAAAACCTCGCACGTGTTTTTACTCGACTAGCCTGCGGGATGCATCCTCTCGCACGTGTTTTTACTCGACTAGCCTGCGGGATGCATCCTCTCGCACGTGTTTTTACTCGACTAGCCTGCGGGATGCATCGTCTCGCACGTGTTTTTACTCGACTAGCCTGCGGGATGCATCCTCTCGCACGTGTTTTTGCTCGACTAGCCATGCGCATCTCAAAAAACCTGTGCATGCGCATCCCAAAAAATCTGCGCATGCGCATCCCACAAAACCTGCGCATGCGCATCCCACAAAACCTCGCACGTGTTTGTGCTCGACTAGCCTGCGGGATGCATCCTTTCGCACGTGTTTTTACTCGACTAGCCTGCGGGATG
Organism: Lasioglossum baleicum; assembly: GCF_051020765.1. Taxonomy (NCBI): domain Eukaryota; kingdom Metazoa; phylum Arthropoda; class Insecta; order Hymenoptera; family Halictidae; genus Lasioglossum; species Lasioglossum baleicum. The sequence continues at coordinate 51,306 of NW_027469921.1, read as the reverse complement.
CATCCTCTCGCACGTGTTTTTGCTCGACTAGCCTGCGGGATGCATCCTCTCGCACGTGTTTTTGCTCGACTAGCCATGCGCATCCCAAAAAACCTGCGCATGCGCATCCCACAAAACCTCGCACGTGTTTGTGCTCGACTAGCCTGCGGGATGCATCCTCTCGCACGTGTTTTTGCTCGACTAGCCATGCGCATCCCAAAAAACCTGCGCATGCGCATCCCACAAAACCTCGCACGTGTTTGTGCTCGACTAGCCTGCGGGATGCATCCTCTCGCACGTGTTTTTGCTCGACTAGCCATGCGCATCCCAAAAAACCTGCGCATGCGCATCCCAAAAAACCTGCGCATGCGCATCCCACAAAACCTGCGTATGCGCATCCCACAAAACCTCGCACGTGTTTTTACTCGACTAGCCTGCGGGATGCATCCTCTCGCACGTGTTTTTACTCGACTAGCCTGCGGGATGCATCCTCTCGCACGTGTTTTTGCTCGACTAGCCATGCGCATCCCAAAAAACCTGCGCATGCGCATCCCACAAAATCTGCGCATGCGCATCCCGCAAAACCTCGCACGTGTTTGTGCTCGACTAGCCTGCGGGATGCATCCTTTCGCACGTGTTTTTACTCGACTAGCCTGCGGGATGCATCCTCTCGCACGTGTTTTTGCTCGACTAGCCTGCGGGATGCATCCTCTCGCACGTGTTTTTGCTCGACTAGCCATGCGCATCCCAAAAAACCTGCGCATGCGCATCCCAAAAAATCTGCGCATGCGCATCCCACAAAACCTGCGCATGCGCATCCCACAAAACCTCGCACGTGTTTGTGCTCGACTAGACTGCGGGATGCATCCTTTCGCACGTGTTTTTACTCGACTAGCCTGCGGGATGCATCCTCTCGCACGTGTTTTTGCTCGACTAGCCTGCGGGATGCATCCTCTCGCACGTGTTTGTGCTCGACTAGCCTGCGGGATGCATCCTCTCGCACGTGTTTTTACTCGACTAGCCTGCGGGATGCATCCTCTCGCACGTGTTTTTGCTCGACTAGCCTGCGGGATGCATCCTCTCGCACGTGTTTTTGCTCGACTAGCCTGCGGGATGCATCCTCTCGCACGTGTTTTTACTCGACTAGCCTGCGGGATGCATCCTCTCGCACGTGTTTTTACTCGACTACCCTGCGGGATGCATCCCCTCGCACGTGTTTTTGCTCGACTAGCCATGCGCATCCCAAAAAACCTGCGCATGCGCATCCCAAAAAACCTGCGCATGCGCATCCCACAAAACCTCGCACGTGTTTTTACTCGACTAGCCTGCGGGATGCATCCTCTCGCACGTGTTTTTACTCGACTAGCCTGCGGGATGCATCCTCTCGCACGTGTTTTTGCTCGACTAGCCTGCGGGATGCATCCTCTCGCACGTGTTTTTGCTCGACTAGCCTGCGGGATGCATCCTCTCGCACGTGTTTTTACTCGACTAGCCTGCGGGATGCATCCTCTCGCACGTGTTTTTGCTCGACTAGCCTGCGGGATGCATCCTCTCGCACGTGTTTTTGCTCGACTAGCCTGCGGGATGCATCCTCTCGCACGTGTTTTTACTCGACTAGCCTGCGGGATGCATCCTCTCGCACGTGTTTTTACTCGACTACCCTGCGGGATGCATCCCCTCGCACGTGTTTTTGCTCGACTAGCCTGCGGGATGCATCCTCTCGCACGTGTTTTTGCTCGACTAGCCATGCGCATCCCAAAAAACCTGCGCATGCGCATCCCACAAAATCTGCGCATGCGCATCCCACAAAACCTCGCACGTGTTTTTACTCGACTAGCCTGCGGGATGCATCCTCTCGCACGTGTTTTTACTCGACTAGCCTGCGGGATGGATCCTCTCGCACGTGTTTTTGCTCGACTAGCCTGCGGGATGCATCCTCTCGCACGTGTTTTTACTCGACTAGCCTGCGGGATGCATACTCTCGCACGTGTTTTTGCTCGACTAGCCATGCGCATCCCAAAAAACCTGCGCATGCGCATCCCACAAAACCTCGCACGTGTTTGTGCTCGACTAGCCTGCGGGATGCATCCTCTCGCACGTGTTTTTGCTCGACTAGCCATGCGCATCCCAAAAAACCTGCGCATGCGCATCCCACAAAACCTCGCACGTGTTTGTGCTCGACTAGCCTGCGGGATGCATCCTCTCGCACGTGTTTTTGCTCGACTAGCCATGCGCATCCCAAAAAACCTGCGCATGCGCATCCCACAAAATCTGCGCATGCGCATCCCACAAAACCTCGCACGTGTTTGTGCTCGACTAGCCTGCGGGATGCATCCTTTCGCACGTGTTTTTACTCGACTAGCCTGCGGGATGCATCCTCTCGCACGTGTTTTTGCTCGACTAGCCTGCGGGATGCATCCTCTCGCACGTGTTTTTGCTCGACTAGCCATGCGCATCCCAAAAAACCTGCGCATGCGCATCCCAAAAAATCTGCGCATGCGCATCCCACAAAACCTGCGCATGCGCATCCCACAAAACCTCGCACGTGTTTGTGCTCGACTAGACTGCGGGATGCATCCTTTCGCACGTGTTTTTACTCGACTAGCCTGCGGGATGCATCCTCTCGCACGTGTTTTTGCTCGACTAGCCTGCGGGATGCATCCTCTCGCACGTGTTTGTGCTCGACTAGCCTGCGGGATGCATCCTCTCGCACGTGTTTTTACTCGACTAGCCTGCGGGATGCATCCTCTCGCACGTGTTTTTGCTCGACTAGCCTGCGGGATGCATCCTCTCGCACGTGTTTTTACTCGACTAGCCTGCGGGATGCATCCTCTCGCACGTGTTTTTACTCGACTAGCCTGCGGGATGCATCCTCTCGCACGTGTTTTTACTCGACTAGCCTGCGGGATGCATCCTCTCGCACGTGTTTTTACTCGACTAGCCTGCGGGAAGCATCCTCTTGCACGTGTTTTTACTCGACAAGCATGCGGGATGCATCCTCTCGCACGTGTTTTTACTCGACTAGCCTGCGGGAAGCATCCTCTCGCACGTGTTTTTACTCGACTAGCCTGCGGGAAGCATCCTCTTGCACGTGTTTTTACTCGACTAGCCTGCGGGATGCATCCTCTCGCACGTGTTTTTACTCGACTAGCCTGCGGGATGCATTCTCTCGCACGTGTTTTTACTCGACTACCCTGCGGGATGCATCCTCTCGCACGTGTATTTGCTCGACTAGCCATGCGCATCCCAAAAAACCTGCGCATGCGCATCCCACAAAACCTCGCACGTGTTTTTACTCGACTAGCCTGCGGGATGCATCCTCTCGCACGTGTTTTTACTCGACTAGCCTGCGGGATGCATCCTCTCGCACGTGTTTTTACTCGACTAGCCTGCGGGATGCATACTCTCGCACGTGTTTTTGCTCGACTAGCCATGCGCATCCCAAAAAACCTGCGCATGCGCATCCCACAAAACCTCGCACGTGTTTGTGCTCGACTAGCCTGCGGGATGCATCCTCTCGCACGTGTTTTTGCTCGACTAGCCATGCGCATCCCAAAAAACCTGCGCATGCGCATCCCACAAAACCTCGCACGTGTTTGTGCTCGACTAGCCTGCGGGATGCATCCTCTCGCACGTGTTTTTGCTCGACTAGCCATGCGCATCCCAAAAAACCTGCGCATGCGCATCCCACAAAATCTGCGCATGCGCATCCCACAAAACCTCGCACGTGTTTGTGCTCGACTAGCCTGCGGGACGCATCCTTTCGCACGTGTTTTTACTCGACTAGCCTGCGGGATGCATCCTCTCGCACGTGTTTTTGCTCGACTAGCCTGCGGGATGCATCCTCCCGCACGTGTTTTTGCTCGACTAGCCATGCGCATCCCAAAAAACCTGCGCATGCGCATCCCAAAAAATCTGCGCATGCGCATCCCACAAAACCTGCGCATGCGCATCCCACAAAACCTCGCACGTGTTTGTGCTCGACTAGACTGCGGGATGCATCCTTTCGCACGTGTTTTTACTCGACTAGCCTGCGGGATGCATCCTCTCGCACGTGTTTTTGCTCGACTAGCCTGCGGGATGCATCCTCTCGCACGTGTTTGTGCTCGACTAGCCTGCGGGATGCATCCTCTCGCACGTGTTTTACTCGACTAGCCTGCGGGATGCATCCTCTCGCACGTGTTTTTGCTCGACTAGCCTGCGGGATGCATCCTCTCGCACGTGTTTTTGCTCGACTAGCCTGCGGATGCATCCTCTCGCACGTGTTTTTACTCGACTAGCCTGCGGGATGCATCCTCTCGCACGTGTTTTTACTCGACTACCCTGCGGGATGCATCCCCTCGCACGTGTTTTTGCTCGACTAGCCATGCGCATCCCAAAAAACCTGCGCATGCGCATCCCAAAAAACCTGCGCATGCGCATCCCACAAAACCACGCACGTGTTTTTACTCGACTAGCCTGCGGGATGCATCCTCTCGCACGTGTTTTTACTCGACTAGCCTGCGGGATGCATCCTCTCGCACGTGTTTTTACTCGACTAGCCTGCGGGATGCATCCTCTCGCACGTGTTTTTACTCGACTAGCCTGCGGGAAGCATCCTCTTGCACGTGTTTTTACTCGACAAGCATGCGGGATGCATCCTCTCGCACGTGTTTTTACTCGACTAGCCTGCGGGAAGCATCCTCTCGCACGTGTTTTTACTCGACTAGCCTGCGGGAAGCATCCTCTTGCACGTGTTTTTACTCGACTAGCCTGCGGGATGCATCCTCTCGCACGTGTTTTTACTCGACTAGCCTGCGGGATGCATTCTCTCGCACGTGTTTTTGCTCGACTAGCCATGCGCATCCCAAAAAACCTGCGCATGCGCATCCCAAAAAATCTGCGCATGCGCATCCCACAAAACCTGCGCATGCGCATCCCACAAAACCTCGCACGTGTTTGTGCTCGACTAGACTGCGGGATGCATCCTTTCGCACGTGTTTTTACTCGACTAGCCTGCGGGATGCATCCTCTCGCACGTGTTTTTGCTCGACTAGCCTGCGGGATGCATCCTCTCGCACGTGTTTGTGCTCGACTAGCCTGCGGGATGCATCCTCTCGCACGTGTTTTTACTCGACTAGCCTGCGGGATGCATCCTCTCGCACGTGTTTTTGCTCGACTAGCCTGCGGGAAGCATCCTCTCGCACGTGTTTTTACTCGACTAGCCTGCGGGAAGCATCCTCTTGCACGTGTTTTTACTCGACTAGCCTGCGGGATGCATCCTCTCGCACGTGTTTTTACTCGACTAGCCTGCGGGATGCATTCTCTCGCACGTGTTTTTACTCGACTACCCTGCGGGATGCATCCTCTCGCACGTGTATTTGCTCGACTAGCCATGCGCATCCCAAAAAACCTGCGCATGCGCATCCCACAAAACCTCGCACGTGTTTTTACTCGACTAGCCTGCGGGATGCATCCTCTCGCACGTGTTTTTACTCGACTAGCCTGCGGGATGCATCCTCTCGCACGTGTTTTTACTCGACTAGCCTGCGGGATGCATACTCTCGCACGTGCTTTTGCTCGACTAGCCATGCGCATCCCAAAAAACCTGCGCATGCGCATCCCACAAAACCTCGCACGTGTTTGTGCTCGACTAGCCTGCGGGATGCATCCTCTCGCACGTGTTTTTGCTCGACTAGCCATGCGCATCCCAAAAAACCTGCGCATGCGCATCCCACAAAACCTCGCACGTGTTTGTGCTCGACTAGCCTGCGGGATGCATCCTCTCGCACGTGTTTTTGCTCGACTAGCCATGCGCATCCCAAAAAACCTTGCGCATCCCACAAAATCTGCGCATGCGCATCCCACAAAACCTCGCACGTGTTTGTGCTCGACTAGCCTGCGGGACGCATCCTTTCGCACGTGTTTTTACTCGACTAGCCTGCGGGATGCATCCTCTCGCACGTGTTTTTTGCTCGACTAGCCTGCGGGATGCATCCTCCGCACGTGTTTTTGCTCGACTAGCCATGCGCATCCCAAAAAACCTGCGCATGCGCATCCAAAAAATCTGCGCATGCGCATCCACAAAACCTGCGCATGCGCATCCCACAAAACCTCGCACGTGTTTGTGCTCGACTAGACTGCGGGATGCATCCTTTCGCACGTGTTTTTACTCGACTAGCCTGCGGGATGCATCCTCTCGCACGTGTTTTTGCTCGACTAGCCTGCGGGATGCATCCTCTCGCACGTGTTTGTGCTCGACTAGCCTGCGGGATGCATCCTCTCGCACGTGTTTTTACTCGACTAGCCTGCGGGATGCATCCTCTCGCACGTGTTTTTGCTCGACTAGCCTGCGGGATGCATCCTCTCGCACGTGTTTTTGCTCGACTAGCCTGCGGGATGCATCCTCTCGCACGTGTTTTTACTCGACTAGCCTGCGGGATGCATCCTCTCGCACGTGTTTTTACTCGACTACCCTGCGGGATGCATCCCCTCGCACGTGTTTTTGCTCGACTAGCCATGCGCATCCAAAAAACCTGCGCATGCGCATCCCAAAAAACCTGCGCATGCGCATCCCACAAAACCACGCACGTGTTTTTACTCGACTAGCCTGCGGGATGCATCCTCTCGCACGTGTTTTTACTCGACTAGCCTGCGGGATGCATCCTCTCGCACGTGTTTTTACTCGACAAGCATGCGGGATGCATCCTCTCGCACGTGTTTTTACTCGACTAGCCTGCGGGAAGCATCCTCTCGCACGTGTTTTTACTCGACTAGCCTGCGGGAAGCATCCTCTTGCACGTGTTTTTACTCGACTAGCCTGCGGGATGCATCCTCTCGCACGTGTTTTTACTCGACTAGCCTGCGGGATGCATTCTCTCGCACGTGTTTTACTCGACTACCCTGCGGATGCATCCTCTCGCACGTGTATTTGCTCGACTAGCCATGCGCATCCAAAAAACCTGCGCATGCGCATCCCACAAAACCTCGCACGTGTTTTTACTCGACTAGCCTGCGGATGCATCCTCTCGCACGTGTTTTTACTCGACTAGCCTGCGGGATGCATCCTCTCGCACGTGTTTTTGCTCGACTAGCCATGCGCATCCCAAAAAACCTGCACATGCGCATTCCAAAAACTTGCGCATGCGCATCCCACAAAACCTGCGCATGCGCATCCCACAAAACCTCGCACGTGTTTTTACTCGACTAGCCTGCGGGATGCATCCTCTCGCACGTGTTTTTGCTCGACTAGCCTGCGGGATGCATCCTCTCGCACGTGTTTTTGCTAGACTAGCCTGCGGGATGCATCCTCTCGCACGTGTTTTTACTCGACTAGCCTGCGGGATGCATCCTCTCGCACGTGTTTTTGCTCGACTAGCCTGCGGATGCATCCTCTCGCACGTGTTTTTGCTCGACTAGCCTGCGGGATGCATCCTCTCGCACGTGTTTTTACTCGACTAGACTGCGGGATGCATCCTCTCGCACGTGTTTTTACTCGACTACCCTGCGGATGCATCCCCTCGCACGTGTTTTTGCTCGACTAGCCATGCGCATCCCAAAAAACCTGCGCATGCGCATCCCAAAAAACCTGCGCATGCGCATCCCACAAAACCACGCACGTGTTTTTACTCGACTAGCCTGCGGGATGCATCCTCTCGCACGTGTTTTTACTCGACTAGCCTGCGGGATGCATCCTCTCGCACGTGTTTTTGCTCGACTAGCCATGCGCATCCCAAAAAACCTGCACATGCGCATTCCAAAAAACTTGCGCATGCGCATCCCACAAAAGCTGCGCATGCGCATCCCACAAAACCTCGCACGTGTTTTTACTCGACTAGCCTGCGGGATGCATCCTCTCGCACGTGTTTTTACTCGACTAGCCTGCGGGATGCATCCTCTCGCACGTGTTTTTGCTCGACTAGCCTGCGGGATGCATCCTCTCGCACGTGTTTTTACTCGACTAGCCTGCGGGATGCATACTCTCGCACGTGTTTTTACTCGACTACCCTGCGGGATGCATCCTCTCGCACGTGTTTTTGCTCGACTAGCCATGCGCATCCCAAAAAACCTGCGCATGTGCATCCCACAAAACCTCGCACGTGTTTGTGCTCGACTAGCCTGCGGGATGCATCATCTCGTACGTGTTTTTACTCGACTAGCCTGCGGGATGCATCCTCTCGCACGTGTTTTTACTCGACTAGCCTGCGGGATGCATCCTCTCGCACGTGTTTTTACTCGACTACCCTGCGGGATGCATCCTCTCGCACGTGTATTTGCTCGACTAGCCATGCGCATCCCAAAAAACCTGCGCATGCGCATCCCACAAAACCTCGCACGTGTTTTTACTCGACTAGCCTGCGGGATGCATCCTCTCGCACGTGTTTTTACTCGACTAGCCTGCGGGATGCATCCTCTCGCACGTGTTTTTGCTCGACTAGCCATGCGCATCCCAAAAAACCTGCACATGCGCATTCCAAAAAACTTGCGCATGCGCATCCCACAAAACCTGCGCATGCGCATCCCACAAAACCTCGCACGTGTTTTTACTCGACTAGCCTGCGGGATGCATCCTCTCGCACGTGTTTTTGCTCGACTAGCCTGCGGGATGCATCCTCTCGCACGTGTTTTTGCTAGACTAGCCTGCGGGATGCATCCTCTCGCACGTGTTTTTACTCGACTAGCCTGCGGGATGCATCCTCTCGCACGTGTTTTTGCTCGACTAGCCTGCGGGATGCATCCTCTCGCACGTGTTTTTGCTCGACTAGCCTGCGGGATGCATCCTCTCGCACGTGTTTTTACTCGACTAGACTGCGGGATGCATCCTCTCGCACGTGTTTTTACTCGACTACCCTGCGGGATGCATCCCCTCGCACGTGTTTTTGCTCGACTAGCCATGCGCATCCCAAAAAACCTGCGCATGCGCATCCCAAAAAACCTGCGCATGCGCATCCCACAAAACCACGCACGTGTTTTTACTCGACTAGCCTGCGGGATGCATCCTCTCGCACGTGTTTTTGCTCGACTAGCCATGCGCATCCCAAAAAACCTGCACATGCGCATTCCAAAAAACTTGCGCATGCGCATCCCACAAAAGCTGCGCATGCGCATCCCACAAAACCTCGCACGTGTTTTTACTCGACTAGCCTGCGGGATGCATCCTCTCGCACGTGTTTTTACTCGACTAGCCTGCGGGATGCATCCTCTCGCACGTGTTTTTGCTCGACTAGCCTGCGGGATGCATCCTCTCGCACGTGTTTTTACTCGACTAGCCTGCGGGATGCATACTCTCGCACGTGTTTTTACTCGACTACCCTGCGGGATGCATCCTCTCGCACGTGTTTTTGCTCGACTAGCCATGCGCATCCCAAAAAACCTGCGCATGTGCATCCCACAAAACCTCGCACGTGTTTGTGCTCGACTAGCCTGCGGGATGCATCATCTCGTACGTGTTTTTACTCGACTAGCCTGCGGGATGCATCCTCTCGCACGTGTTTTTACTCGACTAGCCTGCGGGATGCATCCTCTCGCACGTGTTTTTACTCGACTAGCCTGCGGGATGCATCCTCTCGCACGTGTTTTTACTCGACTAGCCTGCGGGATGCATCCTCCCGCACGTGTTTTTACTCCACTAGCCTGCGGGATACATCCTCTCGCACGTGTTTTTGCTCGACTAGCCTGCGGGATGCATCCTCTCGCACGTGTTTTTACTCGACTAGCCTGCGGGAAGCATCCTCTTGCACGTGTTTTTACTCGACTAGCCTGCGGGATGCATCCTCTCGCACGTGTTTTTACTCGACTAGCCTGCGGGATGCATTCTCTCGCACGTGTTTTTGCTCGACTAGCCTGCGGGAAGCATCCTCTTGCACGTGTTTTTACTCGACTACCCTGCGGGATGCATCCTCTCGCACGTGTTTTTGCTCGACTAGCCATGCGCATCCCAAAAAACCTGCGCATGCGCATCCCAAAAAACCTGCGCATGCGCATCCCACAAAACCTCGCACGTGTTTTTACTCGACTAGCCTGCGGGATGCATCCTCTCGCACGTGTTTTTACTCGACTAGCCTGCGGGATGCATCCTCTCGCACGTGTTTTTACTCGACTACCCTGCGGGATGCATCCTCTCGCTCGTGTTTTTGCTCGACTAGCCATGCGCATCCCATAAAACCTGCGCATGCGCATCCCACAAAACCTGCGCATGCGCATCCCACAAAACCTCGCACGTGTTTTTACTCGACTAGCCTGCGGGATGCATCCTCTCGCACGTGTTTTTACTCGACTAGCCTGCGGGATGCATCCTCTCGCACGTGTTTTTACTCGACTAGCCTGCGGGATGCATCCTCCCGCACGTGTTTTTGCTCGACTAGCCATGCGCATCCCAAAAAACCTGCGCATGCGCATCCCAAAAAATCTGCGCATGCGCATCCCACAAAACCTGCGCATGCGCATCCCACAAAACCTCGCACGTGTTTGTGCTCGACTAGCCTGCGGGATGCATCCTTTCGCACGTGTTTTTACTCGACTAGCCTGCGGGATGCATCCTCTCGCACGTGTTTTTGCTCGACTAGCCTGCGGGATGCATCCTCTCGCACGTGTTTGTGCTCGACTAGCCTGCGGGATGCATCCTCTCGCACGTGTTTTTACTCGACTAGCCTGCGGGATGCATCCTCTTGCACGTGTTTTTGCTCGACTAGCCTGCGGGATGCATCCTCTCGCACGTGTTTTTGCTCGACTAGCCTGCGGCATGCATCCTCTCGCACGTGTTTTTACTCGACTAGCCTGCGGGATGCATCCTCTCGCACGTGTTTTTACTCGACTACCCTGCGGGATGCTTCCTCTCGCACGTGTTTTTGCTCGACTAGCCATGCGCATCCCAAAAAACCTGCGCATGCGCATCCCAAAAAACCTGCGCATGCGCATCCCAAAAAACCTGTGCATGCGCATCCCACAAAACCTGCGTATGCGCATCCCACAAAACCTCGCACGTGTTTTTACTCGACCAGCCTGCGGGATGCATCCTCTCGCACGTGTTTTTACTCGACTAGCCTGCGGGATGCATCCTCTCGCACGTGTTTTTACTCGACTAGCCTGCGGGATGCATCCTCCCGCACGTGTTTTTACTCCACTAGCCTGCGGGATACATCCTCTCGCACGTGTTTTTGCTCGACTAGCCTGCGGGATGCATCCTCTCGCACGTGTTTTTGCTCGACTAGCCTGCGGGATGCATCCTCTCGCACGTGTTTTTACTCGACTAGCCTGCGGGATGCATTCTCTCGCACGTGTTTTTGCTCGACTAGCCTGCGGGAAGCATCCTCTTGCACGTGTTTTTACTCGACTACCCTGCGGGATGCATCCTCTCGCACGTGTTTTTGCTCGACTAGCCATGCGCATCCCAAAAAACCTGCACATGCGCATCCCAAAAAACCTGCGCATGCGTATCCCACAAAACCTGCGCATGCGCATCCCACAAAACCTAGCACGTGTTTTTACTCGACTAGCCTGCGGGATGCATCCTCTCGCACGTGTTTTTGCTCGGCTAGCCTGCGGGATGCATCCTCTCGCACGTGTTTTTGCTCGACTAGCCATGCGCATCCCAAAAAACCTGCGCATGCGCATCCCACAAAACCTGCGTATGCGCATCCCACAAAACCTCGCACGTGTTTTTACTCGACTAGCCTGCGGGATGCATCCTCTCGCACGTGTTTTTACTCGACTAGCCTGCGGGATGCATCCTCTCGCACGTGTTTTTGCTCGACTAGCCATGCGCATCCCAAAAAACCTGCGCATGCGCATCCCAAAAAATCTGCGCATGCGCATCCCACAAAACCTGCTCATGCGCATCCCACAAAACCTCGCACGTGTTTGTGCTCGACTAGCCTGCGGGATGCATCCTTTCGCACGTGTTTTTACTCGACTAGCCTGCGGGATGCATCCTCTCGCACGTGTTTTTGCTCGACTAGCCTGCGGGATGCATCCTCTCGCACGTGTTTTTGCTCGACTAGCCATGCGCATCCCAAAAAACCTGCGCATGCGCATCCCAAAAAATCTGCGCTTGCGCATCCCACAAAACCTGCGCATGCGCATCCCACAAAACCTCGCACGTGTTTGTGCTCGACTAGACTGCGGGATGCATCCTTTCGCACGTGTTTTTACTCGACTAGCCTGCGGGATGCATGCTCTCGCACGTGTTTTTGCTCGACTAGCCTGCGGGATGCATCCTCTCGCACGTGTTTGTGCTCGACTAGCCTGCGGGATGCATCCTCTCGCACGTGTTTTTACTCGACTAGCCTGCGGGATGCATCCTCTCGCACGTGTTTTTGCTCGACTAGCCTGCGGGATGGATCCTCTCGCACGTGTTTTTGCTCGACTAGCCTGCGGGATGCATCCTCTCGCACGTGTTTTTACTCGACTAGCCTGCGGGATGCATCCTCTCGCACGTGTTTTTACTCGACTACCCTGCGGAATGCATCCTCTCGCACGTGTTTTTGCTCGACTAGCCATGCGCATCCCACAAAACCTGCGCATGCGCATCCCACAAAACCTCGCACGTGTTTTTACTCGACTAGCCTGCGGGATGCATCATCTCGCACGTGTTTTTACTCGACTATCCTGCGGGATGCATCCTCTCGCACGTGTTTTTACTCGACTAGCCTGCGGGATGCATCCTCTCGCACGTGTTTTTACTCGACTAGCCTGCGGGATGCATCCTCTCGCACGTGTTTTTACTCGACTAGCCTGCGGGATGCATCCTCCCGCACGTGTTTTTACTCCACTAGCCTGCGGGATACATCCTCTCGCACGTGTTTTTGCTCGACTAGCCTGCGGGATGCATCCTCTCGCACGTGTTTTTGCTCGACTAGCCTGCGGGATGCATCCTCTCGCACGTGTTTTTACTCGACTAGCCTGCGGGATGCATCCTTCTCGCACGTGTTTTTACTCGACTAGCCTGCGGGAAGCATCCTCTTGCACGTGTTTTTACTCGACTAGCCTGCGGGATGCATCCTCTCGCACGTGTTTTTACTCGACTAGCCTGCGGGATGCATTCTCTCGCACGTGTTTTTGCTCGACTAGCCTGCGGGAAGCATCCTCTTGCACGTGTTTTTACTCGACTACCCTGCGGGATGCATCCTCTCGCACGTGTTTTTGCTCGACTAGCCATGCGCATCCCAAAAAACCTGCGCATGCGCATCCCAAAAAACCTGCGCATGCGCATCCCACAAAACCTCGCACGTGTTTTTACTCGACTAGCCTGCGGGATGCATCCTCTCGCACGTGTTTTTACTCGACTAGCCTGCGGGATGCATCCTCTCGCACGTGTTTTTACTCGACTACCCTGCGGGATGCATCCTCTCGCTCGTGTTTTTGCTCGACTAGCCATACGCATCCCATAAAACCTGCGCATGCGCATCCCACAAAACCTGCGCATGCGCATCCCACAAAACCTCGCACGTGTTTTTACTCGACTAGCCTGCGGGATGCATCCTCTCGCACGTGTTTTTACTCGACTAGCCTGCGGGATGCATCCTCTCGCACGTGTTTTTACTCGACTAGCCTGCGGGATGCATCCTCTCGCACTTGTTTTTACTCGACTAGCCTGCAGGATGCATCCTCTCGCACGTGTTTTTACTCGACTAGCCTGCGGGATGCATCCTCTCGCACGTGTTTTTGCTCGACTAGCCATGCGCATCCCAAAAAACCTGCGCATGCGCATCCCAAAAAACCTGCGCATGCGCATCCCACAAAACCTGCGCATGCGCATCCCACAAAACCTCGCACGTGTTTTTACTCGACTAGCCTGCGGAATGCATCCTCTCGCACGTGTTTTTGCTCGGCTAGCCTGCGGGATGCATCCTCTCGCACGTGTTTTTGCTCGACTAGCCATGCGCATCCCAAAAAACCTGCACATGCGCATCCCACAAAACCTGCGCATGCGCATCCCACAAAACCTCGCACGTGTTTGTGCTCGACTAGCCTGCGGGATGCATCCTCTCGCACGTGTTTTTACTCGACTAGCCTGCGGGATGCATCCTCTCGCACGTGTTTTTACTCGACTAGCCTGCGGGATGCATCCTCCCGCACGTGTTTTTACTCCACTAGCCTGCGGGATACATCCTCTCGCACGTGTTTTTGCTCGACTAGCCTGCGGGATGCATCCTCTCGCACGTGTTTTTGCTCGACTAGCCTGCGGGATGCATCCTCTCGCACGTGTTTTTACTCGACTAGCCTGCGGGAAGCATCCTCTTGCACGTGTTTTTACTCGACTACCCTGCGGGATGCATCCTCTCGCACGTGTTTTTGCTCGACTAGCCATGCGCATCCCATAAAACCTGCGCATGCGCATCCCACAAAACCTGCGCATGCGCATCCCACAAAACCTCGCACGTGTTTTTACTCGACTAGCCTGCGGGATGCATCCTCTCGCACGTGTTTTTACTCGACTAGCCTGCGGGATGCATCCTCTCGCACGTGTTTTTACTCGACTACCCTGCGGGATGCATCCTCTCGCTCGTGTTTTTGCTCGACTAGCCATGCGCATCCCATAAAACCTGCGCATGCGCATCCCACAAAACCTGCGCATGCGCATCCCACAAAACCTCGCACGTGTTTTTACTCGACTAGCCTGCGGGATGCATCCTCTCGCACGTGTTTTTACTCGACTAGCCTGCGGGATGCATCCTCTCGCACGTGTTTTTACTCGACTAGCCTGCGGGATGCATCCTCTCGCACGTGTTTTTACTCGACTAGCCTGCGGGATGCATCCTCTCGCACGTGTTTTTACTCGACTAGCCTGCGGGATGCATCCTCCCGCACGTGTTTTTGCTCGACTAGCCATGCGCATCCCAAAAAACCTGCGCATGCGCATCCCAAAAAATCTGCGCATGCGCATCCCACAAAACCTGCGCATGCGCATCCCACAAAACCTCGCACGTGTTTGTGCTCGACTAGCCTGCGGGATGCATCCTTTCGCACGTGTTTTTACTCGACTAGCCTGCGGGATGCATCCTCTCGCACGTGTTTTTGCTCGACTAGCCTGCGGGATGCATCCTCTCGCACGTGTTTGTGCTCGACTAGCCTGCGGGATGCATCCTCTCGCACGTGTTTTTACTCGACTAGCCTGCGGGATGCATCCTCTTGCACGTGTTTTTGCTCGACTAGCCTGCGGGATGCATCCTCTCGCACGTGTTTTTGCTCGACTAGCCTGCGGCATGCATCCTCTCGCACGTGTTTTTACTCGACTAGCCTGCGGGATGCATCCTCTCGCACGTGTTTTTACTCGACTACCCTGCGGGATGCTTCCTCTCGCACGTGTTTTTGCTCGACTAGCCATGCGCATCCCAAAAAACCTGCGCATGCGCATCCCAAAAAACCTGCGCATGCGCATCCCAAAAAACCTGTGCATGCGCATCCCACAAAACCTGCGTATGCGCATCCCACAAAACCTCGCACGTGTTTTTACTCGACCAGCCTGCGGGATGCATCCTCTCGCACGTGTTTTTACTCGACTAGCCTGCGGGATGCATCCTCTCGCACGTGTTTTTACTCGACTAGCCTGCGGGATGCATCCTCCCGCACGTGTTTTTACTCCACTAGCCTGCGGGATACATCCTCTCGCACGTGTTTTTGCTCGACTAGCCTGCGGGATGCATCCTCTCGCACGTGTTTTTGCTCGACTAGCCTGCGGGATGCATCCTCTCGCACGTGTTTTTACTCGACTAGCCTGCGGGATGCATTCTCTCGCACGTGTTTTTGCTCGACTAGCCTGCGGGAAGCATCCTCTTGCACGTGTTTTTACTCGACTACCCTGCGGGATGCATCCTCTCGCACGTGTTTTTGCTCGACTAGCCATGCGCATCCCAAAAAACCTGCACATGCGCATCCCAAAAAACCTGCGCATGCGTATCCCACAAAACCTGCGCATGCGCATCCCACAAAACCTAGCACGTGTTTTTACTCGACTAGCCTGCGGGATGCATCCTCTCGCACGTGTTTTTGCTCGGCTAGCCTGCGGGATGCATCCTCTCGCACGTGTTTTTGCTCGACTAGCCATGCGCATCCCAAAAAACCTGCGCATGCGCATCCCAAAAAACCTGCGCATGCGCATCCCACAAAACCTGCGTATGCGCATCCCACAAAACCTCGCACGTGTTTTTACTCGACTAGCCTGCGGGATGCATCCTCTCGCACGTGTTTTTACTCGACTAGCCTGCGGGATGCATCCTCTCGCACGTGTTTTTGCTCGACTAGCCATGCGCATCCCAAAAAACCTGCGCATGCGCATCCCAAAAAATCTGCGCATGCGCATCCCACAAAACCTGCTCATGCGCATCCCACAAAACCTCGCACGTGTTTGTGCTCGACTAGCCTGCGGGATGCATCCTTTCGCACGTGTTTTTACTCGACTAGCCTGCGGGATGCATCCTCTCGCACGTGTTTTTGCTCGACTAGCCTGCGGGATGCATCCTCTCGCACGTGTTTTTGCTCGACTAGCCATGCGCATCCCAAAAAACCTGCGCATGCGCATCCCAAAAAATCTGCGCTTGCGCATCCCACAAAACCTGCGCATGCGCATCCCACAAAACCTCGCACGTGTTTGTGCTCGACTAGACTGCGGGATGCATCCTTTCGCACGTGTTTTTACTCGACTAGCCTGCGGGATGCATGCTCTCGCACGTGTTTTTGCTCGACTAGCCTGCGGGGTGCATCCTCTCGCACGTGTTTGTGCTCGACTAGCCTGCGGGATGCATCCTCTCGCACGTGTTTTTACTCGACTAGCCTGCGGGATGCATCCTCTCGCACGTGTTTTTGCTCGACTAGCCTGCGGGATGCATCCTCTCGCACGTGTTTTTGCTCGACTAGCCTGCGGGATGCATCCTCTCGCACGTGTTTTTACTCGACTAGCCTGCGGGATGCATCCTCTCGCACGTGTTTTTACTCGACTACCCTGCGGAATGCATCCTCTCGCACGTGTTTTTGCTCGACTAGCCATGCGCATCCCACAAAACCGGCGCATGCGCATCCCACAAAACCTCGCACGTGTTTTTACTCGACTAGCCTGCGGGATGCATCATCTCGCACGTGTTTTTACTCGACTATCCTGCGGGATGCATCCTCTCGCACGTGTTTTTACTCGACTAGCCTGCGGGATGCATCCTCTCGCACGTGTTTTTACTCGACTAGCCTGCGGGATGCATCCTCTCGCACGTGTTTTTACTCGACTAGCCTGCGGGATGCATCCTCCCGCACGTGTTTTTACTCCACTAGCCTGCGGGATACATCCTCTCGCACGTGTTTTTGCTCGACTAGCCTGCGGGATGCATCCTCTCGCACGTGTTTTTGCTCGACTAGCCTGCGGGATGCATCCTCTCGCACGTGTTTTTACTCGACTAGCCTGCGGGATGCATCCTCTCGCACGTGTTTTTACTCGACTAGCCTGCGGGAAGCATCCTCTTGCACGTGTTTTTACTCGACTAGCCTGCGGGATGCATCCTCTCGCACGTGTTTTTACTCGACTAGCCTGCGGGATGCATTCTCTCGCACGTGTTTTTGCTCGACTAGCCTGCGGGAAGCATCCTCTTGCACGTGTTTTTACTCGACTACCCTGCGGGATGCATCCTCTCGCACGTGTTTTTGCTCGACTAGCCATGCGCATCCCAAAAAACCTGCGCATGCGCATCCCAAAAAACCTGCGCATGCGCATCCCACAAAACCTCGCACGTGTTTTTACTCGACTAGCCTGCGGGATGCATCCTCTCGCACGTGTTTTTACTCGACTAGCCAGCGGGATGCATCCTCTCGCACGTGTTTTTACTCGACTACCCTGCGGGATGCATCCTCTCGCTCGTGTTTTTGCTCGACTAGCCATGCGCATCCCATAAAACCTGCGCATGCGCATCCCACAAAACCTGCGCATGCGCATCCCACAAAACCTCGCACGTGTTTTTACTCGACTAGCCTGCGGGATGCATCCTCTCGCACGTGTTTTTACTCGACTAGCCTGCGGGATGCATCCTCTCGCACGTGTTTTTACTCGACTAGCCTGCGGGATGCATCCTCTCGCACTTGTTTTTACTCGACTAGCCTGCAGGATGCATCCTCTCGCACGTGTTTTTACTCGACTAGCCTGCGGGATGCATCCTCTCGCACGTGTTTTTGCTCGACTAGCCATGCGCATCCCAAAAAACCTGCGCATGCGAATCCCAAAAAACCTGCGCATGCGCATCCCACAAAACCTCGCACGTGTTTTTACTCGACTAGCCTGCGGGATGCATCCTCTCGCACGTGTTTTTACTCGACTAGCCTGCGGGATGCATCCTCTCGCACGTGTTTTTACTCGACTACCCTGCGGGATGCATCCTCTCGCTCGTGTTTTTGCTCGACTAGCCATGCGCATCCCATAAAACCTGCGCATGCGCATCCCACAAAACCTGCGCATGCGCATCCCACAAAACCTCGCACGTGTTTTTACTCGACTAGCCTGCGGGATGCATCCTCTCGCACGTGTTTTTACTCGACTAGCCTGCGGGATGCATCCTCTCGCACGTGTTTTTACTCGACTAGCCTGCGGGATGCATCCTCTCGCACTTGTTTTTACTCGACTAGCCTGCAGGATGCATCCTCTCGCACGTGTTTTTACTCGACTAGCCTGCGGGATGCATCCTCTCGCACGTGTTTTTGCTCGACTAGCCATGCGCATCCCAAAAAACCTGCGCATGCGCATCCCAAAAAACCTGCGCATGCGCATCCCACAAAACCTGCGCATGCGCATCCCACAAAACCTCGCACGTGTTTTTACTCGACTAGCCTGCGGAATGCATCCTCTCGCACGTGTTTTTGCTCGGCTAGCCTGCGGGATGCATCCTCTCGCACGTGTTTTTGCTCGACTAGCCATGCGCATCCCAAAAAACCTGCGCATGCGCATCCCACAAAACCTGCGCATGCGCATCCCACAAAACCTCGCACGTGTTTGTGCTCGACTAGCCTGCGGGATGCATCCTCTCGCACGTGTTTTTACTCGACTAGCCTGCGGGATGCATCATCTCGCACGTGTTTTTACTCGACTAGCCTGCGGGATGCATCCTCTCGCACGTGTTTTTACTCGACTAGCCTGCGGGATGCATCTTCTCGCACGTGTTTTTACTCGACTAGCCTGCGGGATGCATCCTCTCGCACGTGTTTTTACTCGACTAGCCTGCGGGATGCATCCTCCCGCACGTGTTTTTACTCCACTAGCCTGCGGGATACATCCTCTCGCACGTGTTTTTGCTCGACTAGCCTGCGGGATGCATCCTCTCGCACGTGTTTTTGCTCGACTAGCCTGCGGGATGCATCCTCTCGCACGTGTTTTTACTCGACTAGCCTGCGGGATGCATCCTCTCGCACGTGTTTTTACTCGACTAGCCTGCGGGAAGCATCCTCTTGCACGTGTTTTTACTCGACTAGCCTGCGGGATGCATCCTCTCGCACGTGTTTTTACTCGACTAGCCTGCGGGATGCATTCTCTCGCACGTGTTTTTGCTCGACTAGCCTGCGGGAAGCATCCTCTTGCACGTGTTTTTACTCGACTACCCTGCGGGATGCATCCTCTCGCACGTGTTTTTGCTCGACTAGCCATGCGCATCCCAAAAAACCTGCGCATGCGCATCCCAAAAAACCTGCGCATGCGCATCCCACAAAACCTCGCACGTGTTTTTACTCGACTAGCCTGCGGGATGCATCCTCTCGCACGTGTTTTTACTCGACTAGCCTGCGGGATGCATCCTCTCGCACGTGTTTTTACTCGACTACCCTGCGGGATGCATCCTCTCGCTCGTGTTTTTGCTCGACTAGCCATGCGCATCCCATAAAACCTGCGCATGCGCATCCCACAAAACCTGCGCATGCGCATCCCACAAAACCTCGCACGTGTTTTTACTCGACTAGCCTGCGGGATGCATCCTCTCGCACGTGTTTTTACTCGACTAGCCTGCGGGATGCATCCTCTCGCACGTGTTTTTACTCGACTAGCCTGCGGGATGCATCCTCTCGCACGTGTTTTTACTCGACTAGCCTGCGGGATGCATCCTCTCGCACGTGTTTTTACTCGACTAGCCTGCGGGATGCATCCTCCCGCACGTGTTTTTGCTCGACTAGCCATGCGCATCCCAAAAAACCTGCGCATGCGCATCCCAAAAAATCTGCGCATGCGCATCCCACAAAACCTGCGCATGCGCATCCCACAAAACCTCGCACGTGTTTGTGCTCGACTAGCCTGCGGGATGCATCCTTTCGCACGTGTTTTTACTCGACTAGCCTGCGGGATGCATCCTCTCGCACGTGTTTTTGCTCGACTAGCCTGCGGGATGCATCCTCTCGCACGTGTTTGTGCTCGACTAGCCTGCGGGATGCATCCTCTCGCACGTGTTTTTACTCGACTAGCCTGCGGGATGCATCCTCTTGCACGTGTTTTTGCTCGACTAGCCTGCGGGATGCATCCTCTCGCACGTGTTTTTGCTCGACTAGCCTGCGGCATGCATCCTCTCGCACGTGTTTTTACTCGACTAGCCTGCGGGATGCATCCTCTCGCACGTGTTTTTACTCGACTACCCTGCGGGATGCTTCCTCTCGCACGTGTTTTTGCTCGACTAGCCATGCGCATCCCAAAAAACCTGCGCATGCGCATCCCAAAAAACCTGCGCATGCGCATCCCAAAAAACCTGTGCATGCGCATCCCACAAAACCTGCGTATGCGCATCCCACAAAACCTCGCACGTGTTTTTACTCGACCAGCCTGCGGGATGCATCCTCTCGCACGTGTTTTTACTCGACTAGCCTGCGGGATGCATCCTCTCGCACGTGTTTTTACTCGACTAGCCTGCGGGATGCATCCTCCCGCACGTGTTTTTACTCCACTAGCCTGCGGGATACATCCTCTCGCACGTGTTTTTGCTCGACTAGCCTGCGGGATGCATCCTCTCGCACGTGTTTTTGCTCGACTAGCCTGCGGGATGCATCCTCTCGCACGTGTTTTTACTCGACTAGCCTGCGGGATGCATTCTCTCGCACGTGTTTTTACTCGACTACCCTGCGGGATGCATCCTCTCGCACGTGTTTTTGCTCGACTAGCCATGCGCATCCCAAAAAACCTGCACATGCGCATCCCAAAAAACCTGCGCATGCGTATCCCACAAAACCTGCGCATGCGCATCCCACAAAACCTAGCACGTGTTTTTACTCGACTAGCCTGCGGGATGCATCCTCTCGCACGTGTTTTTGCTCGGCTAGCCTGCGGGATGCATCCTCTCGCACGTGTTTTTGCTCGACTAGCCATGCGCATCCCAAAAAACCTGCGCATGCGCATCCCACAAAACCTGCGTATGCGCATCCCACAAAACCTCGCACGTGTTTTTACTCGACTAGCCTGCGGGATGCATCCTCTCGCACGTGTTTTTACTCGACTAGCCTGCGGGATGCATCCTCTCGCACGTGTTTTTGCTCGACTAGCCTGCGGGATGCATCCTCTCGCACGTGTTTTTGCTCGACTAGCCATGCGCATCCCAAAAAACCTGCGCATGCGCATCCCAAAAAATCTGCGCATGCGCATCCCACAAAACCTGCGCATGCGCATCCCACAAAACCTCGCACGTGTTTGTGCTCGACTAGACTGCGGGATGCATCCTTTCGCACGTGTTTTTACTCGACTAGCCTGCGGGATGCATGCTCTCGCACGTGTTTTTGCTCGACTAGCCTGCGGGATGCATCCTCTCGCACGTGTTTGTGCTCGACTAGCCTGCGGGATGCATCCTCTCGCACGTGTTTTTACTCGACTAGCCTGCGGGATGCATCCTCTCGCACGTGTTTTTGCTCGACTAGCCTGCGGGATGCATCCTCTCGCACGTGTTTTTGCTCGACTAGCCTGCGGGATGCATCCTCTCGCACGTGTTTTTACTCGACTAGCCTGCGGGATGCATCCTCTCGCACGTGTTTTTACTCGACTACCCTGCGGAATGCATCCTCTCGCACGTGTTTTTGCTCGACTAGCCATGCGCATCCCACAAAACCTGCGCATGCGCATCCCACAAAACCTCGCACGTGTTTTTACTCGACTAGCCTGCGGGATGCATCATCTCGCACGTGTTTTTAATCGACTATCCTGCGGGATGCATCCTCTCGCACGTGTTTTTACTCGACTAGCCTGCGGGATGCATCCTCTCGCACGTGTTTTTACTCGACTAGCCTGCGGGATGCATCCTCTCGCACGTGTTTTTACTCGACTAGCCTGCGGGATGCATCCTCCCGCACGTGTTTTTACTCCACTAGCCTGCGGGATACATCCTCTCGCACGTGTTTTTGCTCGACTAGCCTGCGGGATGCATCCTCTCGCACGTGTTTTTGCTCGACTAGCCTGCGGGATGCATCCTCTCGCACGTGTTTTTACTCGACTAGCCTGCGGGATGCATCCTCTCGCACGTGTTTTTACTCGACTAGCCTGCGGGAAGCATCCTCTTGCACGTGTTTTTACTCGACTAGCCTACGGGATGCATCCTCTCGCACGTGTTTTTACTCGACTAGCCTGCGGGATGCATTCTCTCGCACGTGTTTTTGCTCGACTAGCCTGCGGGAAGCATCCTCTTGCACGTGTTTTTACTCGACTACCCTGCGGGATGCATCCTCTCGCACGTGTTTTTACTCGACTAGCCTGCGGGATGCATCCTCTCGCACGTGTTTTTGCTCGACTAGCCTGCGGGATGCATCCTCTCGCACGTGTTTTTGCTCGACTAGCCTGCGGGATGCATCCTCTCGCACGTGTTTTTACTCGACTAGCCTGCGGGATGCATCCTCTCGCACGTGTTTTTACTCGACTACCCTGCGGAATGCATCCTCTCGCACGTGTTTTTGCTCGACTAGCCATGCGCATCCCACAAAACCTGCGCATGCGCATCCCACAAAACCTCGCACGTGTTTTTACTCGACTAGCCTGCGGGATGCATCATCTCGCACGTGTTTTTAATCGACTATCCTGCGGGATGCATCCTCTCGCACGTGTTTTTACTCGACTAGCCTGCGGGATGCATCCTCTCGCACGTGTTTTTACTCGACTAGCCTGCGGGATGCATCCTCTCGCACGTGTTTTTACTCGACTAGCCTGCGGGATGCATCCTCCCGCACGTGTTTTTACTCCACTAGCCTGCGGGATACATCCTCTCGCACGTGTTTTTGCTCGACTAGCCTGCGGGATGCATCCTCTCGCACGTGTTTTTGCTCGACTAGCCTGCGGGATGCATCCTCTCGCACGTGTTTTTACTCGACTAGCCTGCGGGATGCATCCTCTCGCACGTGTTTTTACTCGACTAGCCTGCGGGAAGCATCCTCTTGCACGTGTTTTTACTCGACTAGCCTGCGGGATGCATCCTCTCGCACGTGTTTTTACTCGACTAGCCTGCGGGATGCATTCTCTCGCACGTGTTTTTGCTCGACTAGCCTGCGGGAAGCATCCTCTTGCACGTGTTTTTACTCGACTACCCTGCGGGATGCATCCTCTCGCACGTGTTTTTGCTCGACTAGCCATGCGCATCCCAAAAAACCTGCGCATGCGCATCCCAAAAAACCTGCGCATGCGCATCCCACAAAACCTCGCACGTGTTTTTACTCGACTAGCCTGCGGGATGCATCCTCTCGCACGTGTTTTTACTCGACTAGCCTGCGGGATGCATCCTCTCGCACGTGTTTTTACTCGACTACCCTGCGGGATGCATCCTCTCGCTCGTGTTTTTGCTCGACTAGCCATGCGCATCCCATAAAACCTGCGCATGCGCATCCCACAAAACCTGCGCATGCGCATCCCACAAAACCTCGCACGTGTTTTTACTCGACTAGCCTGCGGGATGCATCCTCTCGCACGTGTTTTTACTCGACTAGCCTGCGGGATGCATCCTCTCGCACGTGTTTTTACTCGACTAGCCTGCGGGATGCATCCTCTCGCACTTGTTTTTACTCGACTAGCCTGCAGGATGCATCCTCTCGCACGTGTTTTTACTCGACTAGCCTGCGGGATGCATCCTCTCGCACGTGTTTTTGCTCGACTAGCCATGCGCATCCCAAAAAACCTGCGCATGCGCATCCCAAAAAACCTGCGCATGCGCATCCCACAAAACCTGCGCATGCGCATCCCACAAAACCTCGCACGTGTTTTTACTCGACTAGCCTGCGGAATGCATCCTCTCGCACGTGTTTTTGCTCGGCTAGCCTGCGGGATGCATCCTCTCGCACGTGTTTTTGCTCGACTAGCCATGCGCATCCCAAAAAACCTGCGCATGCGCATCCCACAAAACCTGCGCATGCGCATCCCACAAAACCTCGCACGTGTTTGTGCTCGACTAGCCTGCGGGATGCATCCTCTCGCACGTGTTTTTACTCGACTAGCCTGCGGGATGCATCCTCTCGCACGTGTTTTTACTCGACTAGCCTGCGGGATGCATCCTCCCGCACGTGTTTTTACTCCACTAGCCTGCGGGATACATCCTCTCGCACGTGTTTTTGCTCGACTAGCCTGCGGGATGCATCCTCTCGCACGTGTTTTTGCTCGACTAGCCTGCGGGATGCATCCTCTCGCACGTGTTTTTACTCGACTAGACTGCGGGATGCATCCTCTCGCACGTGTTTTTACTCGACTAGCCTGCGGGAAGCATCCTCTTGCACGTGTTTTTACTCGACTAGCCTGCGGGATGCATCCTCTCGCACGTGTTTTTACTCGACTAGCCTGCGGGATGCATTCTCTCGCACGTGTTTTTGCTCGACTAGCCTGCGGGAAGCATCCTCTTGCACGTGTTTTTACTCGACTACCCTGCGGGATGCATCCTCTCGCACGTGTTTTTGCTCGACTAGCCATGCGCATCCCAAAAAACCTGCGCATGCGCATCCCAAAAAACCTGCGCATGCGCATCCCACAAAACATGCGCATGCGCATCCCACAAAACCTCGCACGTGTTTTTACTCGACTAGCCTGCGGGATGCATCCTCTCGCACGTGTTTTTACTCGACTAGCCTGCGGGATGCATCCTCTCGCACGTGTTTTTACTCGACTACCCTGCGGGATGCATCCTCTCGCTCGTGTTTTTGCTCGACTAGCCATGCGCATCCCATAAAACCTGCGCATGCGCATCCCACAAAACCTGCGCATGCGCATCCCACAAAACCTCGCACGTGTTTTTACTCGACTAGCCTGCGGGATGCATCCTCTCGCACGTGTTTTTACTCGACTAGCCTGCGGGATGCATCCTCTCGCACGTGTTTTTACTCGACTAGCCTGCGGGATGCATCCTCTCGCACGTGTTTTTGCTCGACTAGCCATGCGCATCCCAAAAAACCTGCGCATGCGCATCCCAAAAAACCTGCGCATGCGCATCCCACAAAACCTGCGCATGCGCATCCCACAAAACCTCGCACGTGTTTTTACTCGACTAGCCTGCGGGATGCATCATCTCGCACGTGTTTTTACTCGACTAGCCTGCGGGATGCATCCTCTCGCACGTGTTTTTACTAGACTAGCCTGCGGGATGCATCTTCTCGCACGTGTTTTTACTCGACTAGCCTGCGGGATGCATCCTCTCGCACGTGTTTTTACTCGACTAGCCTGCGGGATGCATCCTCCCGCACGTGTTTTTACTCCACTAGCCTGCGGGATACATCCTCTCGCACGTGTTTTTGCTCGACTAGCCTGCGGGATGCATCCTCTCGCACGTGTTTTTGCTCGACTAGCCTGCGGGATGCATCCTCTCGCACGTGTTTTTACTCGACTAGCCTGCGGGATGCATCCTCTCGCACGTGTTTTTACTCGACTAGCCTGCGGGAAGCATCCTCTTGCACGTGTTTTTACTCGACTAGCCTGCGGGATGCATCCTCTCGCACGTGTTTTTACTCGACTAGCCTGCGGGATGCATTCTCTCGCACGTGTTTTTGCTCGACTAGCCTGCGGGAAGCATCCTCTTGCACGTGTTTTTACTCGACTACCCTGCGGGATGCATCCTCTCGCACGTGTTTTTGCTCGACTAGCCATGCGCATCCCAAAAAACCTGCGCATGCGCATCCCAAAAAACCTGCGCATGCGCATCCCACAAAACCTCGCACGTGTTTTTACTCGACTAGCCTGCGGGATGCATCCTCTCGCACGTGTTTTTACTCGACTAGCCTGCGGGATGCATCCTCTCGCACGTGTTTTTACTCGACTACCCTGCGGGATGCATCCTCTCGCTCGTGTTTTTGCTCGACTAGCCATGCGCATCCCATAAAACCTGCGCATGCGCATCCCACAAAACCTGCGCATGCGCATCCCACAAAACCTCGCACGTGTTTTTACTCGACTAGCCTGCGGGATGCATCCTCTCGCACGTGTTTTTACTCGACTAGCCTGCGGGATGCATCCTCTCGCACGTGTTTTTACTCGACTAGCCTGCGGGATGCATCCTCTCGCACTTGTTTTTACTCGACTAGCCTGCAGGATGCATCCTCTCGCACGTGTTTTTACTCGACTAGCCTGCGGGATGCATCCTCTCGCACGTGTTTTTGCTCGACTAGCCATGCGCATCCCAAAAAACCTGCGCATGCGCATCCCAAAAAACCTGCGCATGCGCATCCCACAAAACCTGCGCATGCGCATCCCACAAAACCTCGCACGTGTTTTTACTCGACTAGCCTGCGGAATGCATCCTCTCGCACGTGTTTTTGCTCGGCTAGCCTGCGGGATGCATCCTCTCGCACGTGTTTTTGCTCGACTAGCCATGCGCATCCCAAAAAACCTGCGCATGCGCATCCCACAAAACCTGCGCATGCGCATCCCACAAAACCTCGCACGTGTTTGTGCTCGACTAGCCTGCGGGATGCATCCTCTCGCACGTGTTTTTACTCGACTAGCCTGCGGGATGCATCCTCTCGCACGTGTTTTTACTCGACTAGCCTGCGGGATGCATCCTCCCGCACGTGTTTTTACTCCACTAGCCTGCGGGATGCATTCTCTCGCACGTGTTTTTGCTCGACTAGCCTGCGGGAAGCATCCTCTTGCACGTGTTTTTACTCGACAACCCTGCGGGATGCATCCTCTCGCACGTGTTTTTGCTCGACTAGCCATGCGCATCCCAAAAAACCTGCGCATGCGCATCCCAAAAAACCTGCGCATGCGCATCCCACAAAACATGCGCATGCGCATCCCACAAAACCTCGCACGTGTTTTTACTCGACTAGCCTGCGGGATGCATCCTCTCGCACGTGTTTTTACTCGACTAGCCTGCGGGATGCATCCTCTCGCACGTGTTTTTACTCGACTACCCTGCGGGATGCATCCTCTCGCTCGTGTTTTTGCTCGACTAGCCATGCGCATCCCATAAAACCTGCGCATGCGCATCCCACAAAACCTGCGCATGCGCATCCCACAAAACCTCGCACGTGTTTTTACTCGACTAGCCTGCGGGATGCATCCTCTCGCACGTGTTTTTACTCGACTAGCCTGCGGGATGCATCCTCTCGCACGTGTTTTTGCTCGACTAGCCATGCGCATCCCAAAAAACCTGCGCATGCGCATCCCAAAAAACCTGCGCATGCGCATCCCACAAAACCTGCGCATGCGCATCCCACAAAACCTCGCACGTGTTTTTACTCGACTAGCCTGCGGGATGCATCCTCTCGCACGTGTTTTTACTCGACTAGCCTGCGGGATGCATCCTCTCGCACGTGTTTTTACTCGACTAGCCTGCGGGATGCATCCTCTCGCACGTGTTTTTGCTCGACTAGCCATGCGCATCCCAAAAAACCTGCACATGCGCATCCCAAAAAACCTGCGCATGCGCATCCCACAAAACCTGCGCATGCGCATCCCACAAAACCTCGCACGTGTTTTTACTCGACTAGCCTGCGGGATGCATCATCTCGCACGTGTTTTTACTCGACTAGCCTGCGGGATGCATCCTCTCGCACGTGTTTTTACTCGACTAGCCTGCGGGATGCATCTTCTCGCACGTGTTTTTACTCGGCTAGCCTGCGGGATGCATCCTCTCGCACGTGTTTTTACTCGACTAGCCTGCGGGATGCATCCTCCCGCACGTGTTTTTACTCCACTAGCCTGCGGGATACATCCTCTCGCACGTGTTTTTGCTCGACTAGCCTGCGGGATGCATCCTCTCGCACGTGTTTTTGCTCGACTAGCCTGCGGGATGCATCCTCTCGCACGTGTTTTTACTCGACTAGCCTGCGGGATGCATCCTCTCGCACGTGTTTTTACTCGACTAGCCTGCGGGAAGCATCCTCTTGCACGTGTTTTTACTCGACTAGCCTGCGGGATGCATCCTCTCGCACGTGTTTTTACTCGACTAGCCTGCGGGATGCATTCTCTCGCACGTGTTTTTGCTCGACTAGCCTGCGGGAAGCATCCTCTTGCACGTGTTTTTACTCGACTAGCCTGCGGGATGCATCCTCTCGCACGTGTTTTTACTCGACTAGCCTGCGGGATGCATCCTCTCGCACGTGTTTTTACTCGACTACCCTGCGGAATGCATCCTCTCGCACGTGTTTTTGCTCGACTAGCCATGCGCATCCCACAAAACCTGCGCATGCGCATCCCACAAAACCTCGCACGTGTTTTTACTCGACTAGCCTGCGGGATGCATCATCTCGCACGTGTTTTTACTCGACTAGCCTGCGGGATGCATCCTCTCGCACGTGTTTTTACTCGACTAGCCTGCGGGATGCATCCTCTCGCACGTGTTTTTGCTCGACTAGCCTGCGGGATGCATCCTCTCGCACGTGTTTTTACTCGACTAGCCTGCGGGATGCATCCTCCCGCACGTGTTTTTACTCCACTAGCCTGCGGGATACATCCTCTCGCACGTGTTTTTGCTCGACTAGCCTGCGGGATGCATCCTCTCGCACGTGTTTTTGCTCGACTAGCCTGCGGGATGCATCCTCTCGCACGTGTTTTTACTCGACTAGACTGCGGGATGCATCCTCTCGCACGTGTTTTTACTCGACTAGCCTGCGGGAAGCATCCTCTTGCACGTGTTTTTACTCGACTAGCCTGCGGGATGCATCCTCTCGCACGTGTTTTTACTCGACTAGCCTGCGGGATGCATTCTCTCGCACGTGTTTTTGCTCGACTAGCCTGCGGGAAGCATCCTCTTGCACGTGTTTTTACTCGACTACCCTGCGGGATGCATCCTCTCGCACGTGTTTTTGCTCGACTAGCCATGCGCATCCCAAAAAACCTGCGCATGCGCATCCCAAAAAACCTGCGCATGCGCATCCCACAAAACATGCGCATGCGCATCCCACAAAACCTCGCACGTGTTTTTACTCGACTAGCCTGCGGGATGCATCCTCTCGCACGTGTTTTTACTCGACTAGCCTGCGGGATGCATCCTCTCGCACGTGTTTTTACTCGACTACCCTGCGGGATGCATCCTCTCGCTCGTGTTTTTGCTCGACTAGCCATGCGCATCCCATAAAACCTGCGCATGCGCATCCCACAAAACCTGCGCATGCGCATCCCACAAAACCTCGCACGTGTTTTTACTCGACTAGCCTGCGGGATGCATCCTCTCGCACGTGTTTTTACTCGACTAGCCTGCGGGATGCATCCTCTCGCACGTGTTTTTACTCGACTAGCCTGCGGGATGCATCCTCTCGCACGTGTTTTTGCTCGACTAGCCATGCGCATCCCAAAAAACCTGCGCATGCGCATCCCAAAAAACCTGCGCATGCGCATCCCACAAAACCTGCGCATGCGCATCCCACAAAACCTCGCACGTGTTTTTACTCGACTAGCCTGCGGGATGCATCATCTCGCACGTGTTTTTACTCGACTAGCCTGCGGGATGCATCCTCTCGCACGTGTTTTTACTAGACTAGCCTGCGGGATGCATCTTCTCGCACGTGTTTTTACTCGACTAGCCTGCGGGATGCATCCTCTCGCACGTGTTTTTACTCGACTAGCCTGCGGGATGCATCCTCCCGCACGTGTTTTTACTCCACTAGCCTGCGGGATACATCCTCTCGCACGTGTTTTTGCTCGACTAGCCTGCGGGATGCATCCTCTCGCACGTGTTTTTGCTCGACTAGCCTGCGGGATGCATCCTCTCGCACGTGTTTTTACTCGACTAGCCTGCGGGATGCATCCTCTCGCACGTGTTTTTACTCGACTAGCCTGCGGGAAGCATCCTCTTGCACGTGTTTTTACTCGACTAGCCTGCGGGATGCATCCTCTCGCACGTGTTTTTACTCGACTAGCCTGCGGGATGCATTCTCTCGCACGTGTTTTTGCTCGACTAGCCTGCGGGAAGCATCCTCTTGCACGTGTTTTTACTCGACTACCCTGCGGGATGCATCCTCTCGCACGTGTTTTTGCTCGACTAGCCATGCGCATCCCAAAAAACCTGCGCATGCGCATCCCAAAAAACCTGCGCATGCGCATCCCACAAAACCTCGCACGTGTTTTTACTCGACTAGCCTGCGGGATGCATCCTCTCGCACGTGTTTTTACTCGACTAGCCTGCGGGATGCATCCTCTCGCACGTGTTTTTACTCGACTACCCTGCGGGATGCATCCTCTCGCTCGTGTTTTTGCTCGACTAGCCATGCGCATCCCATAAAACCTGCGCATGCGCATCCCACAAAACCTGCGCATGCGCATCCCACAAAACCTCGCACGTGTTTTTACTCGACTAGCCTGCGGGATGCATCCTCTCGCACGTGTTTTTACTCGACTAGCCTGCGGGATGCATCCTCTCGCACGTGTTTTTACTCGACTAGCCTGCGGGATGCATCCTCTCGCACTTGTTTTTACTCGACTAGCCTGCAGGATGCATCCTCTCGCACGTGTTTTTACTCGACTAGCCTGCGGGATGCATCCTCTCGCACGTGTTTTTGCTCGACTAGCCATGCGCATCCCAAAAAACCTGCGCATGCGCATCCCAAAAAACCTGCGCATGCGCATCCCACAAAACCTGCGCATGCGCATCCCACAAAACCTCGCACGTGTTTTTACTCGACTAGCCTGCGGAATGCATCCTCTCGCACGTGTTTTTGCTCGGCTAGCCTGCGGGATGCATCCTCTCGCACGTGTTTTTGCTCGACTAGCCATGCGCATCCCAAAAAACCTGCGCATGCGCATCCCACAAAACCTGCGCATGCGCATCCCACAAAACCTCGCACGTGTTTGTGCTCGACTAGCCTGCGGGATGCATCCTCTCGCACGTGTTTTTACTCGACTAGCCTGCGGGATGCATCCTCTCGCACGTGTTTTTACTCGACTAGCCTGCGGGATGCATCCTCCCGCACGTGTTTTTACTCCACTAGCCTGCGGGATGCATTCTCTCGCACGTGTTTTTGCTCGACTAGCCTGCGGGAAGCATCCTCTTGCACGTGTTTTTACTCGACAACCCTGCGGGATGCATCCTCTCGCACGTGTTTTTGCTCGACTAGCCATGCGCATCCCAAAAAACCTGCGCATGCGCATCCCAAAAAACCTGCGCATGCGCATCCCACAAAACATGCGCATGCGCATCCCACAAAACCTCGCACGTGTTTTTACTCGACTAGCCTGCGGGATGCATCCTCTCGCACGTGTTTTTACTCGACTAGCCTGCGGGATGCATCCTCTCGCACGTGTTTTTACTCGACTACCCTGCGGGATGCATCCTCTCGCTCGTGTTTTTGCTCGACTAGCCATGCGCATCCCATAAAACCTGCGCATGCGCATCCCACAAAACCTGCGCATGCGCATCCCACAAAACCTCGCACGTGTTTTTACTCGACTAGCCTGCGGGATGCATCCTCTCGCACGTGTTTTTACTCGACTAGCCTGCGGGATGCATCCTCTCGCACGTGTTTTTGCTCGACTAGCCATGCGCATCCCAAAAAACCTGCGCATGCGCATCCCAAAAAACCTGCGCATGCGCATCCCACAAAACCTGCGCATGCGCATCCCACAAAACCTCGCACGTGTTTTTACTCGACTAGCCTGCGGGATGCATCCTCTCGCACGTGTTTTTACTCGACTAGCCTGCGGGATGCATCCTCTCGCACGTGTTTTTACTCGACTAGCCTGCGGGATGCATCCTCTCGCACGTGTTTTTGCTCGACTAGCCATGCGCATCCCAAAAAACCTGCACATGCGCATCCCAAAAAACCTGCGCATGCGCATCCCACAAAACCTGCGCATGCGCATCCCACAAAACCTCGCACGTGTTTTTACTCGACTAGCCTGCGGGATGCATCATCTCGCACGTGTTTTTACTCGACTAGCCTGCGGGATGCATCCTCTCGCACGTGTTTTTACTCGACTAGCCTGCGGGATGCATCTTCTCGCACGTGTTTTTACTCGGCTAGCCTGCGGGATGCATCCTCTCGCACGTGTTTTTACTCGACTAGCCTGCGGGATGCATCCTCCCGCACGTGTTTTTACTCCACTAGCCTGCGGGATACATCCTCTCGCACGTGTTTTTGCTCGACTAGCCTGCGGGATGCATCCTCTCGCACGTGTTTTTGCTCGACTAGCCTGCGGGATGCATCCTCTCGCACGTGTTTTTACTCGACTAGCCTGCGGGATGCATCCTCTCGCACGTGTTTTTACTCGACTAGCCTGCGGGAAGCATCCTCTTGCACGTGTTTTTACTCGACTAGCCTGCGGGATGCATCCTCTCGCACGTGTTTTTACTCGACTAGCCTGCGGGATGCATTCTCTCGCACGTGTTTTTGCTCGACTAGCCTGCGGGAAGCATCCTCTTGCACGTGTTTTTACTCGACTAGCCTGCGGGATGCATCCTCTCGCACGTGTTTTTACTCGACTAGCCTGCGGGATGCATCCTCTCGCACGTGTTTTTACTCGACTACCCTGCGGAATGCATCCTCTCGCACGTGTTTTTGCTCGACTAGCCATGCGCATCCCACAAAACCTGCGCATGCGCATCCCACAAAACCTCGCACGTGTTTTTACTCGACTAGCCTGCGGGATGCATCATCTCGCACGTGTTTTTACTCGACTAGCCTGCGGGATGCATCCTCTCGCACGTGTTTTTACTCGACTAGCCTGCGGGATGCATCCTCTCGCACGTGTTTTTGCTCGACTAGCCTGCGGGAAGCATCCTCTTGCACGTGTTTTTACTCGACTACCCTGCGGGATGCATCCTCTCGCACGTGTTTTTGCTCGACTAGCCATGCGCATCCCAAAAAACCTGCGCATGCGCATCCTAAAAAACCTGCGCATGCGCATCCCACAAAACCTCGCACGTGTTTTTACTCGACTAGCCTGCGGGATGCATCCTCTCGCACGTGTTTTTACTCGACTAGCCTGCGGGATGCATCCTCTCGCACGTGTTTTTACTCGACTAGCCTGCGGGATGCATCCTCCCGCACGTGTTTTTGCTCGACTAGCCATGCGCATCCCAAAAAACCTGCGCATGCGCATCCCAAAAAATCTGCGCATGCGCATCCCACAAAACCTGCGCATGCGCATCCCACAAAACCTCGCACGTGTTTGTGCTCGACTAGCCTGCGGGATGCATCCTTTCGCACGTGTTTTTACTCGACTAGCCTGCGGGATGCATCCTCTCGCACGTGTTTTTGCTCGACTAGCCTGCGGGATGCATCCTCTCGCACGTGTTTGTGCTCGACTAGCCTGCGGGATGCATCCTCTCGCACGTGTTTTTACTCGACTAGCCTGCGGGATGCATCCTCTCGCACGTGTTTTTGCTCGACTAGCCTGCGGGATGCATCCTCTCGCACGTGTTTTTGCTCGACTAGCCTGCGGCATGCATCCTCTCGCACGTGTTTTTACTCGACTAGCCTGCGGGATGCATCCTCTCGCACGTGTTTTTACTCGACTACCCTGCGGGATGCTTCCTCTCGCACGTGTTTTTGCTCGACTAGCCATGCGCATCCCAAAAAACCTGCGCATGCGCATCCCAAAAAACCTGCGCATGCGCATCCCAAAAAACCTGTGCATGCGCATCCCACAAAACCTGCGTATGCGCATCCCACAAAACCTCGCACGTGTTTTTACTCGACTAGCCTGCGGGATGCATCCTCTCGCACGTGTTTTTACTCGACTACCCTGCGGGATGCATCCTCTCGCACGTGTTTTTGCTCGACTAGCCATGCGCATCCCAAAAAACCTGCACATGCGCATCCCAAAAAACCTGCGCATGCGCATCCCACAAAACCTGCGCATGCGCATCCCACAAAACCTAGCACGTGTTTTTACTCGACTAGCCTGCGGGATGCATCCTCTCGCACGTGTTTTTGCTCGGCTAGCCTGCGGGATGCATCCTCTCGCACGTGTTTTTGCTCGACTAGCCATGCGCATCCCAAAAAACCTGCGCATGCGCATCCCAAAAAACCTGCGCATGCGCATCCCACAAAACCTGCGTATGCGCATCCCACAAAACCTCGCACGTGTTTTTACTCGACTAGCCTGCGGGATGCATCCTCTCGCACGTGTTTTTACTCGACTAGCCTGCGGGATGCATCCTCTCGCACGTGTTTTTGCTCGACTAGCCATGCGCATCCCAAAAAACCTGCGCATGCGCATCCCAAAAAATCTGCGCATGCGCATCCCACAAAACCTGCGCATGCGCATCCCACAAAACCGCGCACGTGTTTGTGCTCGACTAGCCTGCGGGATGCATCCTTTCGCACGTGTTTTTACTCGACTAGCCTGCGGGATGCATCCTCTCGCACGTGTTTTTGCTCGACTAGCCTGCGGGATGCATCCTCTCGCACGTGTTTTTGCTCGACTAGCCATGCGCATCCCAAAAAACCTGCGCATGCGCATCCCAAAAAATCTGCGCATGCGCATCCCACAAAACCTGCGCATGCGCATCCCACAAAACCTCGCACGTGTTTGTGCTCGACTAGACTGCGGGATGCATCCTTTCGCACGTGTTTTTACTCGACTAGCCTGCGGGATGCATGCTCTCGCACGTATTTTTGCTCGACTAGCCTGCGGGATGCATCCTCTCGCACGTGTTTGGGCTCGACTAGCCTGCGGAATGCATCCTCTCGCACGTGTTTTTACTCGACTAGCCTGCGGGATGCATCCTCTCGCACGTGTTTTTGCTCGACTAGCCTGCGGGATGCATCCTCTCGCACGTGTTTTTGCTCGACTAGCCTGCGGGATGCATCCTCTCGCACGTGTTTTTACTCGACTAGCCTGCGGGATGCATCCTCTCGCACGTGTTTTTACTCGACTACCCTGCGGAATGCATCCTCTCGCACGTGTTTTTGCTCGACTAGCCATGCGCATCCCACAAAACCTGCGCATGCGCATCCCACAAAACCTCGCACGTGTTTTTACTCGACTAGCCTGCGGGATGCATCATCTCGCACGTGTTTTTACTCGACTATCCTGCGGGATGCATCCTCTCGCACGTGTTTTTACTCGACTAGCCTGCGGGATGCATCCTCTCGCACGTGTTTTTACTCGACTAGCCTGCGGGATGCATCCTCTCGCACGTGTTTTTACTCGACTAGCCTGCGGGATGCATCCTCCCGCACGTGTTTTTACTCCACTAGCCTGCGGGATACATCCTCTCGCACGTGTTTTTGCTCGACTAGCCTGCGGGATGCATCCTCTCGCACGTGTTTTTACTCGACTAGCCAGCGGGATGCATCCTCTCGCACGTGTTTTTACTCGACTAGCCTGCGGGATGCATCCTCTCGCACGTGTTTTTGCTCGACTAGCCATGCGCATCCCAAAAAACCTGCGCATGCGCATCCCAAAAAACCTGCGCATGCGCATCCCACAAAACCTGCGCATGCGCATCCCACAAAACCTCGCACGTGTTTTTACTCGACTAGCCTGCGGGATGCATCCTCTCGCACGTGTTTTTACTCGACTAGCCTGCGGGATGCATCCTCTCGCACGTGTTTTTGCTCGACTAGCCTGCGGGATGCATCCTCTCGCACGTCTTTTTACTCGACTAGCCTGCGGGATGCATCCTCTCGCACGTGTTTTTACTCGACTAGCCTGCGGGAAGCATCCTCTTGCACGTGTTTTTACTCGACTAGCCTGCGGGATGCATCCTCTCGCACGTGTTTTTACTCGACTAGCCTGCGGGATGCATTCTCTCGCACGTGTTTTTGCTCGACTAGCCTGCGGGAAGCATCCTCTTGCACGTGTTTTTACTCGACTACCCTGCGGGATGCATCCTCTCGCACGTGTTTTTGCTCGACTAGCCATGCGCATCCCAAAAAACCTGCGCATGCGCATCCCAAAAAACCTGCGCATGCGCATCCCACAAAACATGCGCATGCGCATCCCACAAAACATGCGCATGCGCATCCCACAAAACCTCGTTCGTGTTTTTACTCGACTAGCCTGCGGGATGCATCCTCTCGCACGTGTTTTTACTCGACTAGCCTGCGGGATGCATCCTCTCGCACGTGTTTTTGCTCGACTAGCCATGCGCATCCCAAAAAACCTGCACATGCGCATCCCAAAAAACCTGCGCATGCGCATCCCACAAAACCTGCGCATGCGCATCCCACAAAACCTCGCACGTGTTTTTACTCGACTAGCCTGCGGGATGCATCATCTCGCACGTGTTTTTACTCGACTAGCCTGCGGGATGCATCCTCTCGCACGTGTTTTTACTCGACTAGCCTGCGGGATGCATCTTCTCGCACGTGTTTTTACTCGACTAGCCTGCGGGATGCATCCTCTCGCACGTGTTTTTACTCGACTAGCCTGCGGGATGCATCCTCCCGCACGTGTTTTTACTCCACTAGCCTGCGGGATACATCCTCTCGCACGTGTTTTTGCTCGACTAGCCTGCGGGATGCATCCTCTCGCACGTGTTTTTGCTCGACTAGCCTGCGGGATGCATCCTCTCGCACGTGTTTTTACTCGACTAGCCTGCGGGATGCATCCTCTCGCACGTGTTTTTACTCGACTAGCCTGCGGGAAGCATCCTCTTGCACGTGTTTTTACTCGACTACCCTGCGGGATGCATCCTCTCGCACGTGTTTTTGCTCGACTAGCCATGCGCATCCCAAAAAACCTGCGCATGCGCATCCCAAAAAACCTGCGCATGCGCATCCCACAAAACATGCGCATGCGCATCCCACAAAACATGCGCATGCGTATCCCACAAAACCTCGTTCGTGTTTTTACTCGACTAGCCTGCGGGATGCATCCTCTCGCACGTGTTTTTACTCGACTAGCCTGCGGGATGCATCCTCTCGCACGTGTTTTTACTCGACTACCCTGCGGAATGCATCCTCTCGCACGTGTTTTTGCTCGACTAGCCATGCGCATCCCACAAAACCTGCGCATGCGCATCCCACAAAACCTCGCACGTGTTTTTACTCGACTAGCCTGCGGGATGCATCATCTCGCACGTGTTTTTACTCGACTAGCCTGCGGGATGCATCCTCTCGCACGTGTTTTTACTCGACTAGCCTGCGGGATGCATCCTCTCGCACGTGTTTTTGCTCGACTAGCCTGCGGGAAGCATCCTCTTGCACGTGTTTTTACTCGACTACCCTGCGGGATGCATCCTCTCGCACGTGTTTTTGCTCGACTAGCCATGCGCATCCCAAAAAACCTGCGCATGCGCATCCTAAAAAACCTGCGCATGCGCATCCCACAAAACCTCGCACGTGTTTTTACTCGACTAGCCTGCGGGATGCATCCTCTCGCACGTGTTTTTACTCGACTAGCCTGCGGGATGCATCCTCTCGCACGTGTTTTTACTCGACTAGCCTGCGGGATGCATCCTCCCGCACGTGTTTTTGCTCGACTAGCCATGCGCATCCCAAAAAACCTGCGCATGCGAATCCCAAAAAATCTGCGCATGCGCATCCCACAAAACCTGCGCATGCGCATCCCACAAAACCTCGCACGTGTTTGTGCTCGACTAGCCTGCGGGATGCATCATCTCGCACGTGTTTTTACTCGACTAGCCTGCGGGATGCATCCTCTCGCACGTGTTTTTACTCGACTAGCCTGCGGGATGCATCCTCTCGCACGTGTTTTTGCTCGACTAGCCTGCGGGAAGCATCCTCTTGCACGTGTTTTTACTCGACTACCCTGCGGGATGCATCCTCTCGCACGTGTTTTTGCTCGACTAGCCATGCGCATCCCAAAAAACCTGCGCATGCGCATCCTAAAAAACCTGCGCATGCGCATCCCACAAAACCTCGCACGTGTTTTTACTCGACTAGCCTGCGGGATGCATCCTCTCGCACGTGTTTTTACTCGACTAGCCTGCGGGATGCATCCTCTCGCACGTGTTTTTACTCGACTAGCCTGCGGGATGCATCCTCTCGCACGTGTTTTTGCTCGACTAGCCATGCGCATCCCAAAAAACCTGCGCATGCGCATCCTAAAAAACCTGCGCATGCGCATCCCACAAAACCTCGCACGTGTTTTTACTCGACTAGCCTGCGGGATGCATCCTCTCGCACGTGTTTTTACTCGACTAGCCTGCGGGATGCATCCTCTCGCACGTGTTTTTACTCGACTAGCCTGCGGGATGCATCCTCCCGCACGTGTTTTTGCTCGACTAGCCATGCGCATCCCAAAAAACCTGCGCATGCGAATCCCAAAAAATCTGCGCACGCGCATCCCACAAAACCTGCGCATGCGCATCCCACAAAACCTCGCACGTGTTTGTGCTCGACTAGCCTGCGGGATGCATCCTTTCGCACGTGTTTTTACTCGACTAGCCTGCGGGATGCATCCTCTCGCACGTGTTTTTGCTCGACTAGCCTGCGGGATGCATCCTCTCGCACGTGTTTGTGCTCGACTAGCCTGCGGGATGCATCCTCTCGCACGTGTTTTTACTCGACTAGCCTGCGGGATGCATCCTCTCGCACGTGTTTTTGCTCGACTAGCCTGCGGGATGCATCCTCTCGCACGTGTTTTTGCTCGACTAGCCTGCGGCATGCATCCTCTCGCACGTGTTTTTACTCGACTAGCCTGCGGGATGCATCCTCTCGCACGTGTTTTTACTCGACTACCCTGCGGGATGCTTCCTCTCGCACGTGTTTTTGCTCGACTAGCCATGCGCATCCCAAAAAACCTGCGCATGCGCATCCCAAAAAACCTGCGCATGCGCATCCCAAAAAGCCTGTGCATGCGCATCCCACAAAACCTGCGTATGCGCATCCCACAAAACCTCGCACGTGTTTTTACTCGACTAGCCTGCGGGATGCATCCTCTCGCACGTGTTTTTACTCGACTACCCTGCGGGATGCATCCTCTCGCACGTGTTTTTGCTCGACTAGCCATGCGCATCCCAAAAAACCTGCACATGCGCATCCCAAAAAACCTGCGCATGCGCATCCCACAAAACCTGCGCATGCGCATCCCACAAAACCTAGCACGTGTTTTTACTCGACTAGCCTGCGGGATGCATCCTCTCGCACGTGTTTTTGCTCGGCTAGCCTGCGGGATGCATCCTCTCGCACGTGTTTTTGCTCGACTAGCCATGCGCATCCCAAAAAACCTGCGCATGCGCATCCCAAAAAACCTGCGCATGCGCATCCCACAAAACCTGCGTATGCGCATCCCACAAAACCTCGCACGTGTTTTTACTCGACTAGCCTGCGGGATGCATCCTCTCGCACGTGTTTTTACTCGACTAGCCTGCGGGATGCATCCTCTCGCACGTGTTTTTGCTCGACTAGCCATGCGCATCCCAAAAAACCTGCGCATGCGCATCCCAAAAAATCTGCGCATGCGCATCCCACAAAACCTGCGCATGCGCATCCCACAAAACCTCGCACGTGTTTGTGCTCGACTAGCCTGCGGGATGCATCCTTTCGCACGTGTTTTTACTCGACTAGCCTGCGGGATGCATCCTCTCGCACGTGTTTTTGCTCGACTAGCCTGCGGGATGCATCCTCTCGCACGTGTTTTTGCTCGACTAGCCATGCGCATCCCAAAAAACCTGCGCATGCGCATCCCAAAAAATCTGCGCATGCGCATCCCACAAAACCTGCGCATGCGCATCCCACAAAACCTCGCACGTGTTTGTGCTCGACTAGACTGCGGGATGCATCCTTTCGCACGTGTTTTTACTCGACTAGCCTGCGGGATGCATGCTCTCGCACGTGTTTTTGCTCGACTAGCCTGCGGGATGCATCCTCTCGCACGTGTTTGTGCTCGACTAGCCTGCGGGATGCATCCTCTCGCACGTGTTTTTACTCGACTAGCCTGCGGGATGCATCCTCTCGCACGTGTTTTTGCTCGACTAGCCTGCGGGATGCATCCTCTCGCACGTGTTTTTGCTCGACTAGCCTGCGGGATGCATCCTCTCGCACGTGTTTTTACTCGACTAGCCTGCGGGATGCATCCTCTCGCACGTGTTTTTACTCGACTACCCTGCGGAATGCATCCTCTCGCACGTGTTTTTGCTCGACTAGCCATGCGCATCCCACAAAACCTGCGCATGCGCATCCCACAAAACCTCGCACGTGTTTTTACTCGACTAGCCTGCGGGATGCATCATCTCGCACGTGTTTTTGCTCGACTATCCTGCGGGATGCATCCTCTCGCACGTGTTTTTACTCGACTAGCCTGCGGGATGCATCCTCTCGCACGTGTTTTTACTCGACTAGCCTGCGGGATGCATCCTCTCGCACGTGTTTTTAGTCGACTAGCCTGCGGGATGCATCCTCCCGCACGTGTTTTTACTCCACTAGCCTGCGGGATACATCCTCTCGCACGTGTTTTTGCTCGACTAGCCTGCGGGATGCATCCTCTCGCACGTGTTTTTGCTCGACTAGCCTGCGGGATGCAACCTCTCGCACGTGTTTTTACTCGACTAGCCTGCGGGATGCATTCTCTCGCACGTGTTTTTACTCGACTAGCCTGCGGGAAGCATCCTCTTGCACGTGTTTTTACTCGACTAGCCTGCGGGATGCATCCTCTCGCACGTGTTTTTACTCGACTAGCCTGCGGGATGCATTCTCTCGCACGTGTTTTTGCTCGACTAGCCTGCGGGAAGCATCCTCTTGCACGTGTTTTTACTCGACTACCCTGCGGGATGCATCCTCTCGCACGTGTTTTTGCTCGACTAGCCATGCGCATCCCAAAAAACCTGCGCATGCGCATCCCAAAAAACCTGCGCATGCGCATCCCACAAAACCTCGCACGTGTTTTTACTCGACTAGCCTGCGGGATGCATCCTCTCGCACGTGTTTTTACTCGACTAGCCTGCGGGATGCATCCTCTCGCACGTGTTTTTACTCGACTACCCTGCGGGATGCATCCTCTCGCTCGTGTCGTTGCTCGACTAGCCATGCGCATCCCATAAAACCTGCGCATGCGCATCCCACAAAACCTGCGCATGCGCATCCCACAAAACCTCGCACGTGTTTTTACTCGACTAGCCTGCGGGATGCATCCTCTCGCACGTGTTTTTACTCGACTAGCCTGCGGGATGCATCCTCTCGCACGTGTTTTTACTCGACTAGCCTGCGGGATGCATCCTCTCGCACTTGTTTTTACTCGACTAGCCTGCAGGATGCATCCTCTCGCACGTGTTTTTACTCGACTAGCCTGCGGGATGCATCCTCTCGCACGTGTTTTTGCTCGACTAGCCATGCGCATCCCAAAAAACCTGCGCATGCGCATCCCAAAAAACCTGCGCATGCGCATCCCACAAAACCTGCGCATGCGCATCCCACAAAACCTCGCACGTGTTTTTACTCGACTAGCCTGCGGAATGCATCCTCTCGCACGTGTTTTTGCTCGGCTAGCCTGCGGGAAGCATCCTCTTGCACGTGTTTTTACTCGACTACCCTGCGGGATGCAACCTCTCGCACGTGTTTTTGCTCGACTAGCCATGCGCATCCCAAAAAACCTGCGCATGCGCATCCCAAAAAACCTGCGCATGCGCATCCCACAAAACATGCGCATGCGCATCCCACAAAACCTCGTTCGTGTTTTTACTCGACTAGCCTGCGGGATGCATCCTCTCGCACGTGTTTTTACTCGACTAGCCTGCGGGATGCATCCTCTCGCACGTGTTTTTACTCGACTACCCTGCGGAATGCATCCTCTCGCACGTGTTTTTGCTCGACTAGCCATGCGCATCCCACAAAACCTGCGCATGGGCATCCCACAAAACCTCGCACGTGTTTTTACTCGACTAGCCTGCGGGATGCATCCTCTCGCACGTGTTTTTACTCGACTAGCCTGCGGGATGCATCCTCTCGCACGTGTTTTTACTCGACTAGCCTGCGGGATGCATCCTCTCGCACGTGTTTTTGCTCGACTAGCCATGCGCATCCCAAAAAACCTGCACATGCGCATCCCAAAAAACCTGCGCATGCGCATCCCACAAAACCTCGCGCGTGTTTTTACTCGACTAGCCTGCGGGATGCATCATCTCGCACGTGTTTTTACTCGACTAGCCTGCGGGATGCATCCTCTCGCACGTGTTTTTACTCGACTAGCCTGCGGGATGCATCTTCTCGCACGTGTTTTTACTCGACTAGCCTGCGGGATGCATCCTCTCGCACGTGTTTTTACTCGACTAGCCTGCGGGATGCATCCTCCCGCACGTGTTTTTACTCCACTAGCCTGCGGGATACATCCTCTCGCACGTGTTTTTGCTCGACTAGCCTGCGGGATGCATCCTCTCGCACGTGTTTTTGCTCGACTAGCCTGCGGGATGCATCCTCTCGCACGTGTTTTTACTCGACTAGCCTGCGGGATGCATCCTCTCGCACGTGTTTTTACTCGACTAGCCTGCGGGAAGCATCCTCTTGCACGTGTTTTTACTCGACTAGCCTGCGGGATGCATCCTCTCGCACGTGTTTTTACTCGACTAGCCTGCGGGATGCATTCTCTCGCACGTGTTTTTGCTCGACTAGCCTGCGGGAAGCATCCTCTTGCACGTGTTTTTACTCGACTACCCTGCGGGATGCATCCTCTCGCACGTGTTTTTGCTCGACTAGCCATGCGCATCCCAAAAAACCTGCGCATGCGCATCCCAAAAAACCTGCGCATGCGCATCCCACAAAACATGCGCATGCGCATCCCACAAAACATGCGCATGCGCATCCCACAAAACCTCGTTCGTGTTTTTACTCGACTAGCCTGCGGGATGCATCCTCTCGCACGTGTTTTTACTCGACTAGCCTGCGGGATGCATCCTCTCGCACGTGTTTTTACTCGACTACCCTGCGGAATGCATCCTCTCGCACGTGTTTTTGCTCGACTAGCCATGCGCATCCCACAAAACCTGCGCATGCGCATCCCACAAAACCTCGCACGTGTTTTTACTCGACTAGCCTGCGGGATGCATCATCTCGCACGTGTTTTTACTCGACTAGCCTGCGGGATGCATCCTCTCGCACGTGTTTTTACTCGACTAGCCTGCGGGATGCATCCTCTCGCACGTGTTTTTGCTCGACTAGCCTGCGGGAAGCATCCTCTTGCACGTGTTTTTACTCGACTACCCTGCGGGATGCATCCTCTCGCACGTGTTTTTGCTCGACTAGCCATGCGCATCCCAAAAAACCTGCGCATGCGCATCCCAAAAAACCTGCGCATGCGCATCCCACAAAACCTCGCACGTGTTTTTACTCGACTAGCCTGCGGGATGCATCCTCTCGCACGTGTTTTTACTCGACTAGCCTGCGGGATGCATCCTCTCGCACGTGTTTTTACTCGACTAGCCTGCGGGATGCATCCTCCCGCACGTGTTTTTGCTCGACTAGCCATGCGCATCCCAAAAAACCTGCGCATGCGCATCCCAAAAAATCTGCGCATGCGCATCCCACAAAACCTGCGCATGCGCATCCCACAAAACCTCGCACGTGTTTGTGCTCGACTAGCCTGCGGGATGCATCCTTTCGCACGTGTTTTTACTCGACTAGCCTGCGGGATGCATCCTCTCGCACGTGTTTTTGCTCGACTAGC
Source organism: Lasioglossum baleicum (assembly GCF_051020765.1). Taxonomy (NCBI): domain Eukaryota; kingdom Metazoa; phylum Arthropoda; class Insecta; order Hymenoptera; family Halictidae; genus Lasioglossum; species Lasioglossum baleicum. The sequence goes on along the minus strand of NW_027469921.1, from coordinate 7,457 downwards.
CTGCGGGATGCATCCTCTCGCACGTGTTTGTGCTCGACTAGCCTGCGGGATGCATCCTCTCGCACGTGTTTTTACTCGACTAGCCTGCGGGATGCATCCTCTCGCACGTGTTTTTGCTCGACTAGCCTGCGGGATGCATCCTCTCGCACGTGTTTTTGCTCGACTAGCCTGCGGCATGCATCCTCTCGCACGTGTTTTTACTCGACTAGCCTGCGGGATGCATCCTCTCGCACGTGTTTTTACTCGACTACCCTGCGGGATGCTTCCTCTCGCACGTGTTTTTGCTCGACTAGCCATGCGCATCCCAAAAAACCTGCGCATGCGCATCCCAAAAAACCTGCGCATGCGCATCCCAAAAAACCTGCGTATGCGCATCCCACAAAACCTCGCACGTGTTTTTACTCGACTAGCCTGCGGGATGCATCCTCTCGCACGTGTTTTTACTCGACTACCCTGCGGGATGCATCCTCTCGCACGTGTTTTTGCTCGACTAGCCATGCGCATCCCAAAAAACCTGCACATGCGCATCCCAAAAAACCTGCGCATGCGCATCCCACAAAACCTGCGCATGCGCATCCCACAAAACCTAGCACGTGTTTTTACTCGACTAGCCTGCGGGATGCATCCTCTCGCACGTGTTTTTGCTCGGCTAGCCTGCGGGATGCATCCTCTCGCACGTGTTTTTGCTCGACTAGCCATGCGCATCCCAAAAAACCTGCGCATACGCATCCCACAAAACCTGCGTATGCGCATCCCACAAAACCTCGCACGTGTTTTTACTCGACTAGCCTGCGGGATGCATCCTCTCGCACGTGTTTTTACTCGACTAGCCTGCGGGATGCATCCTCTCGCACGTGTTTTTGCTCGACTAGCCATGCGCATCCCAAAAAACCTGCGCATGCGCATCCCAAAAAATCTGCGCATGCGCATCCCACAAAACCTGCGCATGCGCATCCCACAAAACCTCGCACGTGTTTGTGCTCGACTAGCCTGCGGGATGCATCCTTTCGCACGTGTTTTTACTCGACTAGCCTGCGGGATGCATGCTCTCGCACGTGTTTTTGCTCGACTAGCCTGCGGGATGCATCCTCTCGCACGTGTTTTTGCTCGACTAGCCATGCGCATCCCAAAAAACCTGCGCATGCGCATCCCAAAAAATCTGCGCATGCGCATCCCACAAAACCTGCGCATGCGCATCCCACAAAACCTCGCACGTGTTTGTGCTCGACTAGACTGCGGGATGCATCCTTTCGCACGTGTTTTTACTCGACTAGCCTGCGGGATGCATGCTCTCGCACGTGTTTTTGCTCGACTAGCCTGCGGGATGCATCCTCTCGCACGTGTTTGTGCTCGACTAGCCTGCGGGATGCATCCTCTCGCACGTGTTTTTACTCGACTAGCCTGCGGGATGCATCCTCTCGCACGTGTTTTTGCTCGACTAGCCTGCGGGATGCATCCTCTCGCACGTGTTTTTGCTCGACTAGCCTGCGGGATGCATCCTCTCGCACGTGTTTTTACTCGACTAGCCTGCGGGATGCATCCTCTCGCACGTGTTTTTACTCGACTACCCTGCGGAATGCATACTCTCGCACGTGTTTTTGCTCGACTAGCCATGCGCATCCCACAAAACCTGCGCATGCGCATCCCACAAAACCTCGCACGTGTTTTTACTCGACTAGCCTGCGGGATGCATCATCTCGCACGTGTTTTTACTCGACTATCCTGCGGGATGCATCCTCTCGCACGTGTTTTTACTCGACTAGCCTGCGGGATGCATCCTCTCGCACGTGTTTTTACTCGACTAGCCTGCGGGATGCATCCTCTCGCACGTGTTTTTACTCGACTAGCCTGCGGGATGCATCCTCCCGCACGTGTTTTTACTCCACTAGCCTGCGGGATACATCCTCTCGCACGTGTTTTTGCTCGACTAGCCTGCGGGATGCATCCTCTCGCACGTGTTTTTGCTCGACTAGCCTGCGGGATGCATCCTCTCGCACGTGTTTTTACTCGACTAGCCTGCGGGATGCATCCTCTCGCACGTGTTTTTACTCGACTAGCCTGCGGGAAGCATCCTCTTGCACGTGTTTTTACTCGACTAGCCTGCGGGATGCATCCTCTCGCACGTGTTTTTACTCGACTAGCCTGCGGGATGCATTCTCTCGCACGTGTTTTTGCTCGACTAGCCATGCGGGATGCATCCTCCCGCACGTGTTTTTACTCCACTAGCCTGCGGGATACATCCTCTCGCACGTGTTTTTGCTCGACTAGCCTGCGGGATGCATCCTCTCGCACGTGTTTTTACTCGACTAGCCTGCGGGATGCATCCTCTCGCACGTGTTTTTGCTCGACTAGCCATGCGCATCCCAAAAAACCTGCACATGCGCATCCCAAAAAACCTGCGCATGCGCATCCCACAAAACCTGCGCATGCGCATCCCACAAAACCTCGCACGTGTTTTTACTCGACTAGCCTGCGGGATGCATCATCTCGCACGTGTTTTTACTCGACTAGCCTGCGGGATGCATCCTCTCGCACGTGTTTTTACTCGACTAGCCTGCGGGATGCATTTTCTCGCACGTGTTTTTACTCGACTAGCCTGCGGGATGCATCCTCTCGCACGTGTTTTTACTCGACTAGCCTGCGGGATGCATCCTCTCGCACGTGTTTTTACTCGACTAGCCTGCGGGATGCATCCTCTCGCACGTGTTTTTACTCGACTACCCTGCGGAATGCATCCTCTCGCACGTGTTTTTGCTCGACTAGCCATGCGCATCCCACAAAACCTGCGCATGCGCATCCCACAAAACCTCGCACGTGTTTTTACTCGACTAGCCTGCGGGATGCATCATCTCGCACGTGTTTTTACTCGACTAGCCTGCGGGATGCATCCTCTCGCACGTGTTTTTACTCGACTAGCCTGCGGGATGCATCCTCTCGCACGTGTTTTTGCTCGACTAGCCTGCGGGAAGCATCCTCTTGCACGTGTTTTTACTCGACTACCCTGCGGGATGCATCCTCTCGCACGTGTTTTTACTCGACTAGCCTGCGGGATGCATCCTCTCGCACGTGTTTTTACTCGACTAGCCTGCGGGAAGCATCCTCTTGCACGTGTTTTTACTCGACTAGCCTGCGGGATGCATCCTCTCGCACGTGTTTTTACTCGACTAGCCTGCGGGATGCATTCTCTCGCACGTGTTTTTGCTCGACTAGCCTGCGGGAAGCATCCTCTTGCACGTGTTTTTACTCGACTACCCTGCGGGATGCATTCTCTCGCACGTGTTTTTGCTCGACTAGCCATGCGCATCCCAAAAAACCTGCGCATGCGCATCCCAAAAAACCTGCGCATGCGCATCCCACAAAACATGCGCATGCGCATCCCACAAAACATGCGCATGCGCATCCCACAAAACCTCGTTCGTGTTTTTACTCGACTAGCCTGCGGGATGCATCCTCTCGCACGTGTTTTTACTCGACTAGCCTGCGGGATGCATCCTCTCGCACGTGTTTTTACTCGACTACCCTGCGGAATGCATCCTCTCGCACGTGTTTTTGCTCGACTAGCCATGCGCATCCCACAAAACCTGCGCATGCGCATCCCACAAAACCTCGCACGTGTTTTTACTCGACTAGCCTGCGGGATGCATCATCTCGCACGTGTTTTTACTCGACTAGCCTGCGGGATGCATCCTCTCGCACGTGTTTTTACTCGACTAGCCTGCGGGATGCATCCTCTCGCACGTGTTTTTGCTCGACTAGCCTGCGGGAAGCATCCTCTTGCACGTGTTTTTACTCGACTACCCTGCGGGATGCATCCTCTCGCACGTGTTTTTGCTCGACTAGCCATGCGCATCCCAAAAAACCTGCGCATGCGCATCCCAAAAAACCTGCGCATGCGCATCCCACAAAACCTCGCACGTGTTTTTACTCGACTAGCCTGCGGGATGCATCCTCTCGCACGTGTTTTTACTCGACTAGCCTGCGGGATGCATCCTCTCGTACGTGTTTTTACTCGACTAGCCTGCGGGATGCATCCTCCCGCACGTGTTTTTGCTCGACTAGCCATGCGCATCCCAAAAAACCTGCGCATGCGCATCCCAAAAAATCTGCGCATGCGCATCCCACAGAACCTGCGCATGCGCATCCCACAAAACCTCGCACGTGTTTGTGCTCGACTATCCTGCGGGATGCATCCTCTCGCACGTGTTTTTACTCGACTAGCCTGCGGGATGCATCCTCTCGCACGTGTTTTTACTCGACTAGCCTGCGGGATGCATCCTCTCGCACGTGTTTTTACTCGACTAGCCTGCGGGATGCATCCTCCCGCACGTGTTTTTACTCCACTAGCCTGCGGGATACATCCTCTCGCACGTGTTTTTGCTCGACTAGCCTGCGGGATGCATCCTCTCGCACGTGTTTTTGCTCGACTAGCCTGCGGGATGCATCCTCTCGCACGTGTTTTTACTCGACTAGCCTGCGGGATGCATCCTCTCGCACGTGTTTTTACTCGACTAGCCTGCGGGATGCATTCTCTCGCACGTGTTTTTGCTCGACTAGCCTGCGGGAAGCATCCTCTTGCACGTGTTTTTACTCGACTACCCTGCGGGATGCATCCTCTCGCACGTGTTTTTGCTCGACTAGCCATGCGCATCCCAAAAAACCTGCGCATGCGCATCCCACAAAACCTCGCACGTGTTTTTACTCGACTAGCCTGCGGGATGCATCCTCTCGCACGTGTTTTTACTCGACTAGCCTGCGGGATGCATCCTCTCGCACGTGTTTTTACTCGACTACCCTGCGGGATGCATCCTCTCGCTCGTGTTTTTGCTCGACTAGCCATGCGCATCCCATAAAACCTGCGCATGCGCATCCCACAAAACCTGCGCATGCGCATCCCACAAAACCTCGCACGTGTTTTTACTCGACTAGCCTGCGGGATGCATCCTCTCGCACGTGTTTTTACTCGACTAGCCTGCGGGATGCATCCTCTCGCACTTGTTTTTACTCGACTAGCCTGCAGGATGCATCCTCTCGCACGTGTTTTTACTCGACTAGCCTGCGGGATGCATCCTCTCGCACGTGTTTTTGCTCGACTAGCCATGCGCATCCCAAAAAACCTGCGCATGCGCATCCCAAAAAACCTGCGCATGCGCATCCCACAAAACCTGCGCATGCGCATCCCACAAAACCTCGCACGTGTTTTTACTCGACTAGCCTGCGGAATGCATCCTCTCGCACGTGTTTTTGCTCGGCTAGCCTGCGGGATGCATCCTCTCGCACGTGTTTTTGCTCGACTAGCAATGCGCATCCCAAAAAACCTGCGCATGCGCATCCCACAAAACCTGCGCATGCGCATCCCACAAAACCTCGCACGTGTTTTTACTCGACTAGCCTGCGGGATGCATTATCTCGCACGTGTTTTTACTCGACTAGCCTGCGGGATGCATCCTCTCGCACGTGTTTTTACTCGACTAGCCTGCGGGATGCATCCTCTCGCACGTGTTTTTGCTCGACTAGCCATGCGCATCCCAAAAAACCTGCACATGCGCATCCCAAAAAACCTGCGCATGCGCATCGCACAAAACCTGCGCATGCGCATCCCACAAAACCTCGCACGTGTTTTTACTCGACTAGCCTGCGGGATGCATCATCTCGCACGTGTTTTTACTCGACTAGCCTGCGGGATGCATCCTCTCGCACGTGTTTTTACTCGACTAGCCTGCGGGATGCATCTTCTCGCACGTGTTTTTACTCGACTAGCCTGCGGGATGCATCCTCTCGCACGTGTTTTTACTCGACTAGACTGCGGGATGCATCCTCCCGCACGTGTTTTTACTCCACTAGCCTGCGGGATACATCCTCTCGCACGTGTTTTTGCTCGACTAGCCTGCGGGATGCATCCTCTCGCACGTGTTTTTGCTCGACTAGCCTGCGGGATGCATCCTCTCGCACGTGTTTTTACTCGACTAGCCTGCGGGATGCATCCTCTCGCACGTGTTTTTACTCGACTAGCCTGCGGGAAGCATCCTCTTGCACGTGTTTTTACTCGACTAGCCTGCGGGATGCATCCTCTCGCACGTGTTTTTACTCGACTAGCCTGCGGGATGCATTCTCTCGCACGTGTTTTTGCTCGACTAGCCATGCGCATCCCAAAAAACCTGCGCATGCGCATCCCAAAAAACCTGCGCATGCGCATCCCACAAAACATGCGCATGCGCATCCCACAAAACCTCGTTCGTGTTTTTACTCGACTAGCCTGCGGGATGCATCCTCTCGAACGTGTTTTTACTCGACTACCCTGCGGGATGCATCCTCTCGCACGTGTTTTTGCTCGACTAGCCATGCGCATCCCAAAAAACCTGCGCATGCGCATCCCACAAAACCTCGCACGTGTTTTTACTCGACTAGCCTGCGGGATGCATCCTCTCGCACGTGTTTTTACTCGACTAGCCTGCGGGATGCATCCTCTCGCACGTGTTTTTACTCGACTACCCTGCGGGATGCATCCTCTCGCTCGTGTTTTTGCTCGACTAGCCATGCGCATCCCATAAAACCTGCGCATGCGCATCCCACAAAACCTGCGCATGCGCATCCCACAAAACCTCGCACGTGTTTTTACTCGACTAGCCTGCGGGATGCATCCTCTCGCACGTGTTTTTACTCGACTAGCCTGCGGGATGCATCCTCTCGCACTTGTTTTTACTCGACTAGCCTGCAGGATGCATCCTCTCGCACGTGTTTTTACTCGACTAGCCTGCGGGATGCATCCTCTCGCACGTGTTTTTGCTCGACTAGCCATGCGCATCCCAAAAAACCTGCGCATGCGCATCCCAAAAAACCTGCGCATGCGCATCCCACAAAACCTGCGCATGCGCATCCCACAAAACCTCGCACGTGTTTTTACTCGACTAGCCTGCGGAATGCATCCTCTCGCACGTGTTTTTGCTCGGCTAGCCTGCGGGATGCATCCTCTCGCACGTGTTTTTGCTCGACTAGCAATGCGCATCCCAAAAAACCTGCGCATGCGCATCCCACAAAACCTGCGCATGCGCATCCCACAAAACCTCGCACGTGTTTTTACTCGACTAGCCTGCGGGATGCATTATCTCGCACGTGTTTTTACTCGACTAGCCTGCGGGATGCATCCTCTCGCACGTGTTTTTACTCGACTAGCCTGCGGGATGCATCCTCTCGCACGTGTTTTTGCTCGACTAGCCATGCGCATCCCAAAAAACCTGCACATGCGCATCCCAAAAAACCTGCGCATGCGCATCGCACAAAACCTGCGCATGCGCATCCCACAAAACCTCGCACGTGTTTTTACTCGACTAGCCTGCGGGATGCATCATCTCGCACGTGTTTTTACTCGACTAGCCTGCGGGATGCATCCTCTCGCACGTGTTTTTACTCGACTAGCCTGCGGGATGCATCTTCTCGCACGTGTTTTTACTCGACTAGCC